>NC_066582.1:64579296-64781726 GCF_024323335.1 Lathyrus oleraceus | reverse complement strand
TTCACAATTAGTCGGTACCGCATGCATAGAGTCTCAATTGCATAATGAATGTATGGCATATGATATGAATGGTGTTTCAGTATCAATGTGTGTTTGTGTGTTGTGTTGTTAATGATTTAATATGAGTGAGATTTGTACTGTTGATTAATGATGTTCTGAATGGATATTACCGTTGCTGAATGCGTAGTCTAATTAGGGTGAATTAATGTGTTAATTACTTGGCATTACATGTTGTTCTATAATGCTTATTATATGATTGAGGAACTCACCCTTACCCTATTTTTCAGGTAACGAGAAATGAGTTGAGTAGAAAGCTAATGCTTGGAGTCTAGAGTAGTTTCTTATGGGTCATGCTCTGATAGATGTAACATCGGGAGGGGATGTTTTAATTAATTTGATTTCTGTTGTTGAATGATTGACATGTATTGTGTACATGTTTTACATTGATGTTGAATTGATTCCGCTGCGATTTATGCAAAGAATCTTATTTTGATTAAAGAAATGAGCATGACAGGATATTTGATAATTTTGTGAAATGATTGTGTGACACCCTTCGGGGCATAATTACTCTGATGAATATATATATTGTTATTTTAATTATAATAATTTGGGGTATTTAGAAGGGTGTTCGTAGTGGTATCAGAGCATAGTCGGTCGAGTCGAGTCGTATTATTCTGTTCCCCCTGTACGGGATAGGTGTGGTATAACCCTATCAGTACTCATTGTTTTAGTTGTTGGGTTTCAGAATAGAGATGGCTGGAAGAGGTAGAGATGATGCTGCAATTGCTGAGGCTCTGGGTATGCTAGCTGGAGTACTTGAGGAAATCCGAATGTTATGGGAATGGGAGCTGCTCGTCAGTTGAGTGAGTTCCAGAAGAACAATCCTCCAATGTTCAAGGGAGCATACGATCCAATGGCGCTCAGAAGTGGTTGAAGGAGATAGAGAGGATCTTCAGAGTAACTGAGTGTGCTGATACCAGAAGGTCAGGTTCGGTACACATATGCTGTCGGAAGAAGCTGATGATTGGTGGGTTGCTACTCGCCTGAGTTGGAAGCTGCTGGAGATGCTGAGATTACTTGGACTGTGTTCAGAGAGAGATTTCTGAGGAAGTATTTTCCCGAGGATGTCAGAGGAAAGAAAGAAATTGAGTCTTGGAATTGAAGCAGGGTAACAGGTCCGTTACGGAGTATGCTGCTAAGTTCACAGAGTTGTCTAAGTATTATACTCCCTATGCTGAGGCTGCTGGGGAATTTTCCAAATGTGTGAAGTTTGAGAACGGGTTGCGTCCCGAGATCAAGCAGGCGATTGGGTATCAAAGGATTAGAGTGTTTTCTGATTTGGTTGACTGTTGCAGGATTTTCGAACAGGATTCCAAGGCAAGAGCTGAGAGCTATCAGCAGAGAGTTGATAGAGAGGCAAGAATCAGATGGATCGTGGAAAACCGTATGCTGCTGGCAAGGTTTTCAGAGACAGAGTGGGATGAAGAGGCCTAGTGGGGGAGACTCTAGTGCTCCTGCTAAGTGTTACAGATGTGGTCAGGCTGGACATCGTATCCATGAGTGTACCAGTAATGAGAAGAAGTGTTTCAAATGTGGAAAAGGTGGTCATTTAGCTGCAGATTGCCGGTTGAAGACTGTGACTTGTTTCAACTGTGGAGAGTTTGGTCATATCAGTCCACAGTGTCCTAAGCCGAAGAAAGAGAATCAGTCAGGAGGCAAAGGTCTTTGCTTTATCGGGTTCTGAGACTTCTGCAGATGATCGTTTGATCCGAGGTACGTGTTATATTAATGGCTTTCCTCTTGTAGCTATTATTGACACAGGTGCTACTCATTCTTTCATATCCTTGGATTGTGCTGTGAAACTTAAGTTAGAGATATCTGAAATGCTTGGAAGTATGTGATTGATACTCCTGCGAAGGGTTCAGTAACTACTACTTCAGTTTGTCTAAGTTGTCCCTTGAGTATTTTCGGTAGAGACTTTAGAATGGACCTTGTGTGTCTTCCATTAGTGCAGATTGATGTTATCTGGGTATGAACTGGTTGGTGTTTAACCGGGTTTCTATCAACTGTTTTGATAAGACTGTGATATTTCCTGAGATTGAGGAAGGAAAGAGTTTTGTTCTATCAGCAAGGCAAGTGAATGAGGAATAGCTGATGGGGCAGAGTTGTTTATGCTGTTAGCGACTTTGGAGGCTAAAGATAAACTGGTGATTGGCGATCTAGCTGTGGTGTGTGACTTTCCTGATGTGTTTCCGGAAGAGGTGAATGAATTGCCGCCAGAGCGTGAAGTTGAGTTCTCGATTGATTGGTACCTGGTACTAGACCGATATCGATGGCTCCATATCGTATGTCTGCTGTTGAGTTAGCTGAATTGAAGAGTCAATTGGAAGATCTGTGGATAAGAAATTTATTCGTCCGAGTGTGTCACCGTGGGGTCACCAGTGTTGTTGGTTAAGAAGAAAGAAGGTACTATGAGGTTGTGTGTGGACTACAGACAACTGAATAAAGTGACGATCAAGAATCGGTATCCTTTACCGAGGATTGATGATTTGATGGATCAGTTGGTTGGTGCAAGTGTGTTCAGCAAGATAGACTTGAGATCTGGGTATCATCAGATACGTGTGAAAACTGAGGATATTCAGAAGACTGCTTTCAGAACAAGGTATGGACATTATGAGTATTCTGTAATGCCTTTTGGTGTGACTAATGCGCCTGGAGTGTTTATGGAGTATATGAATAGGATTTTCCATCCGTACCTAGATCAATTTGTTGTGGTGTTTATTGATGATATTTTGGTGTATTCGAAATCTGAAGAAGAGCATGCTGAGCATTTGAGAGTGGTTTTGGGAGTTCTACGAGAAAAGAAGTTATTCGCTAAACTATCTAAGTGTGAATTCTGGTTAGAAGAGGTTGGTTTTCTTGGTCATGTGATTTCAAGAGGTGGTGTTGCTGTTGATCCTTCTAAGATAGAAGCGGTATCTAAGTGGGAAGCTCCGAAGTCAGTTTCTGAGATAAGGAGTTTTCTTGGACTTGCGGGTTATTATAGGAAATTTATTGAGGATTTCCAAGTTGGCGTTACCGTTGACAATGTTGACTAGAAAGGGGCAAGCGTTTGTTTGGGATTCAAAATGTGAAGAAGGTTTCCAAGAGTTAAAGAGAAGGTTAACTACTGCTCCTATTCTGATATTACCGAGTTCGTCGGAATTATTTGAGGTTTATTGTGATGCTTCATTGTTGGGTTTAGGTGGTGTGTTGATGCAGATAAGCAGGTTATAGCTTATGCTTCGAGACAGCTAAGGTTCATGAGAGGAACTATCCGACACACACGATTTAGAGTTGGCAGCTGTGGTATTTGTTCTGAAGTTGTGGAGGCATTATTTGTATGGATCAAGATTTGAGGTTTTCAGTGACCATAAGAGTTTAAAGTATTTGTTTGATCAGAAAGAGCTGAATACGAGACAGAGGAGATGGTTAGAATTTCTGAAGGATTATGATTTTGGGTGAATTACCATCCGGGTAAAAGCAAATGTAGTAGCTGATGCATTGAGCCGGAAATCATTACATATGTCTATGTTAATGGTTAAGGAATTGGATTTAATTGAGCAGTTTAGAGATCTGAGTTTGGTGTGTGAGATTACTCACAATAGTGTTAAATTGGAATGTTGAAGTTAACGAGTGGTATTCTGGATGAGATTAGAGAGGGTCAGAGATCTGATATGCTTTTGGTTGATAAGTTGACTTTGGTGAACTCAGGTCAGGGTGGTGAATTCAGAGTTGATGAGAATGGTGTTTTGAAATTTGGTAGTCGGGTGTGTATTCCAGATGTTACAGGACTTAAGAAGAGTATTCTTGAAGAAGGACATCGTAGTGGTTTGAGTATTCATCCTGGAGCTACGAAGATGTATCATGATTTGAAAAAGTTATTTTGGTGGCCGGGAATGAAGAAAGAAATTGCGAGTTTTGTTTATTCCTGTTTGACTTGTCAGAAGTCAAAGATTGAGCATCAGAAGCCGTCTGGGCTAATGCAACCGTTGGCTATTCCAGAGTGGAAGTGGGATAGTATCAGTATGGATTTTGTTTCTGGTTTGCCGAGAACAAATAAGAATTTTGAAGCCATTTGGGTGATTGTTGACAGGTTGACAAAATCGGCTCATTTCATTCCGATCAGAATGGATTATCCGTTAGAGAGATTAGCTGAGTTGTATATTGAGAAGGTTGTAAGTTTGCATGGTATTCCGTCGAGTATTGTTTCGGACAGAGATCCTAGATTTACATCGAAGTTCTGGGAAGGTTTGCAGAGGGCTTTGGGAACTAAGCTGAGATTGAGTTCTGCATATCATCCGCAGACTGATGGTCAGACGAGAGGACAATTCAGTCATTAGAAGATCTTTTGAGAGCGTTGTTTTGTGAAAAAGGAGGTGCTTGGGATAGTTATTTGCCTTTGATTGAGTTTCCTACAACAATATTTTTCATTCGAGTATTGGTATGGCACCGTTTGAAGCTTTGTATGGTAGGAGATGTCGGACGCCTTTATGTTGGTATGAGTCCGGTGAGAGTGCTGTGGTTGGACCGGAGATTGTTCAACAGACTACGGAAAAGATTAAGATGATTCAGGAGAAGATGAGAATTGCTCAGAGTCGTCAGAAGAGTTATCATGATAAGAGGAGAAGTCACTTGAGTTTCAAGAGGGAGACCATGTGTTTCTTCGTGTTACTCCGATAACTGGGGTTGGTCGAGCATTGAAGTCGAAGAAGTTGACCCACTCGATTTATTGGTCTTATCAGATTTGGAGAGGATAGGAGAGGTAGCCTATCGTATCGCCTTACCACCGTCGCTTGCGAATTTGCATGACGTTTTTCATGTGTCTCAGTTGAGGAGATACATTCATGACCCGTCGCATGTTGTCCAAGTAGATGATGTACAGGTGAGAGATAACCTGACTGTTGAACATCACCTATGAGGATTGAGGATCGAGAGTTGAAGCAGTTGCGGGGTAAAGAGATTGCCTTGGTGAAGGTAGCTTGGGAGGACCAGCAGGTGGCAATGTGACTTGGGAACTCGAGAGTCAGATGAAGGAGTCTTATCCGGAGTTGTTCGCTTGAGGTATGTTTTCGAGGACGAACTCTTTTAGTGGGGGAGAGTTGTAACACCCCGATAATATATGTATTTATTTAAATTAAATTAATAATATGTTTATTAATTTAATTAGAATATTTGGATTATTATTATTATTATTTTGGAATAATAATTATTGGGATAATTATTTAGTGGAATAATATTATTGGAGTATATAAGTTGGAATAATAAAAAGTCCCAATTTTTGGAAAAAAGTTTTCACGTGAAAGGGGAAAAGAGGCAGAAAGGGCAAAAAGAGAACCAGAGAACGAAGGTTGAAGGAAGGAGAAGCTTGGAGCTCAGAGGCTGCCGGATTAACTCAGGTAAGGGGGGTTTATCATCAATTAACGGGTATTATGGGATGATATGTACTGGGTAGTAATATACCATTGTTTTACCTCTGATTGGATGATATATGTTGAATTTGTGAACTTTTGAGATGAACGAAAATTTGGATTATAATTGACGAAATTCGTAGGAATTAGAGGTAGAAAGGTTAGAAATTTGTGAAATCGAAAGTGTATGATTCGTGTTAGATGATATGAATGAATTGTGTGTGAAATTTGGACTGTAGAAGGTTGAATTGGGTAGATCTCGTAGCAGAGAAAGCCATTGCAGATCTGAGAATTCTGATCTCTGGTCATACGCGTATGGCACTAGGCAATACGCGTATGAGATGTTGGTACACGTATGGGGGAAAGCCTTACGCGTATGGGTGGAAAAGATGATATTTTGAACGTGAATTGGTCTCTGTTGGTACGCGTAATGGGAAGTTGTTACGCGTAGCGTACGCGTATGGGATAGGTGGTACGCGTATGAGTTGGGCGAGGAAATGCGCAATACGCGTAAGAGAGTAGGCATTACGCGTATGGAGTTGGCCAGGTTTGGGCAATACGCGTATGGCATGGGCAGTACGCGTATGGGCAGAGTTGGGATTTTTCCTGAACTGTTGTTGTGCAGTTTTTGTTGTTTAGGCTGAGTGATGTACTTAGCTGAGATATGATGTTGTAGGGATCGTTTCCCGTTGTTTTGAGTGGTATAGGTATTAGTAGAGCGGGCTAATACTGTGTTTATTATGTGGCATGATATGATATGCTTTTGTGATTAATTATGTTGATAATGTGTGAGGGCATACATGATGATGTGAATGTATACGTTTGTGAATAGACTGTATTATGGCTTAGAGTGTGAGCATGTGTCTATTCTTGATTGTTGTGATGTTGCATTGCTAGGTGATTAGCATGCATGTTGTGGCCCATTTGGGGTGGTAGCTAATTCCCATGGTGAGGAATTAGTGAGTATATCATTTGATTGTTGTTGTTGATGTTTGCATGCTAGGTGATTAGCGTGCATTTCATGGCCCATTTGGGGTGGTAGCTAATTCCCATGGTGAGGAATTAGTGAGTGAGTCACTATGTCTCAAATGAGTGGGACTAGTGAGCTTGGTAGCCGTGCCTGGATTTGGACGGTGAGGTTGAACTATATGTTCACAATTAGTCGGTACCGCATGCATAGAGTCTCATTGCATAATGAATGTATGGCATATGATATGAATGGATGTATTCAAGTATCATATGTGTGTTGTGTGTTGTGTTGTTAATGATTGAATATGATGGAGATTTGTACTGTTGATTATGATGTTTGAAGGATATTACCGTTGCTGAATGCGTAGTCTAATTAGGGTGAATTAATGTGTTAATTACTTGGCATTACATGTTGTTCTATAATGCTTATTATATTGATTGAGGAACTCACCCTTACGCCTATTTTTCAGGTAACGAGAAATGAGTTGAGTAGAAGCTAATGCTTGGAGTCTAGAGTAGTTTCTTATGGGTCATGCTCTGATAGATGTAACATCGGGAGGGGATGTTTTAATTAATTGATTTCTGTTGTTGAATGATTGACATGTATTGTGTACATGTTTTACATTGATGTTGAATTGATTCCGCTGCGATTTATGCAAAGAATCTTATTTTGATTAAAGAAATGAGCATGACAGGATATTTTGATAATTGTTGTGAAATGATTGTGTGACACCCTTCGGGGCATAATACTCTGATGAATATATATATTGTTATTTTAATTATAATAATTTGGGGTATTTAGAAGGGGGTTACATGACACATCACTTACCTCTAGCTTGCATGCTTGACATATCACTAACCTCTAACTTTGCATACTTGACAATCACTTACCTCTAGCTTGCATGCTTGAAACATGACTTACCTATTTAAGTGTCTTACTATCTACATCCAACAATTAACACAAATTCATCTGCACTAAAAAAACATTACTTTTCATCTACACAAGAAATATTACAATGTCATCTACACCAAAATATACTATCAATGCTCACTATAACGACGAGACATATGAGTCTAATCTATACGGTTTTGTTTTTGAAACACCGATACTATCCGACTTACGATTAAGAGAAATTCAGATTTCTTGCATTTGAAAAAATGAATTGAATCCTACATAAGATCTGGTCTTGTATCAAAAATCACATATCAAAATCCAATTTTTTTCGAGAACAGTCAATGCAAACTTTTTCCGCTAAAGGTACGGGACGATGATGATGTTGAATATATGTTTGTTAGTCACGAACATTCTGGTTGCAACTCTATTGAGTTACATATTACTCTTCAACCAAGTATACCATCTCAACAATCTCAGATAACTAATCAAGTTGAATCTGATGAATTTGATTCAGACAACTTAGATGAAGTCGACGCAGAAGCAAAAGCAGAAGTCAACATCATTGATAAAGAAAGAAGAAGAGACTGAGACATAGGTCAATCATATGTTGAACAACAACATTGAAGAAGACGATCATCCAGCGCCATTACCTCTAAGTCATGTATATAATCTGCCTCAACATATGACAAACATGGATCTGCATGACGATGAAACATCCAACAACGTTTTTTATAACCCGTATCCACGATCAGAGGGTGAGTTAAAAGTGGGAGACATGTTCCGCACTAAAGAAGAATGTGTGCAAGCTATCAAAAATTTCACATGAATAACTCTGCTGATTTCATCGTGAAACACACTAATTCGAGAAGGTATGTCATCGAATGTCATAACATACTTTGCAAGTTTCGGTTGGTTGCATCTCACAAAAGAGAAGTGACTCTTGGGAGATAACTTCTATAGACCCACCTCATAGTTGCATTGCAACTAATGTTGAACAAGATCACCGTAAATTAAGCACTGCATTGATATGTCAAGACATTTTCTTCTTGTTAACAAAGACCCATTAGTGAAGGTGAGTATAATAATCTCATATCGTCACAAGATTAATTATACTTCATCTTATAAGAAAGCATGGATTGCAAGGACAAAGGTTGTTGAACATATCCGGCAACTGGGAGGATTCATACATAGAATTGCCACGATTTTATGGGCCCTAAAACATACGTATCAGAAACTGTTGCAATTATGGAGACATTGTCAGCATTTACGCCAGACGAAACCTGTATTGCTGGAAATAGAATCTTTCACCGCCTTTTTAAGGCGTTCGAACCGTGCATCAAAGGTTTTGCATTCTGCAAACCTATTATTCAAATTGATGAAACATATATACGACAAATACAAGGGTACTTTGCTTATGGTTGTTGCATAAGACGGAAACAATAATGTCTTTCCCATTTCCTTTGCTCTAGTTGAAGGTGAAACCGCTGGTGGTTAGGGTTTCTTCCTTCGACATCTCAGAACACTTGTCGCTACACAAGTCAATCTCTGTTTGATTTCAGATAGACATGCTTCCATTGAGAGTGCTTATAATAACCATGATAACATATGGCATGATCCTCCTTCTGCCCATGTCTATTGCATTAGACATATCACATAACACTTCATGCGTGCAATCAAAGATAAGACCTTCGTAAAGTGGTGAATGCAGGGTATGCTCTAACTCAGCCGTCATTTCCACATTACCGTGATGAAATTAGATTGTCTATGCAGATGCAGGAGGATGGGTGGATAACATACTAGTAGAGCAGTGACAGGGTGTAGCGGTGTATTCGTCGCTATATGATTTATCGATTAAACCATAAGCAAAGCATACAATGATTTTCGAGTCGCCACCGCACTTTTATTTATCCAAAGGACTGGCTAAAAAGCGAACAAAAGCCTAAGAAGTTTTACACGTAGAAAACTAATAAAAGATCAGAGAGTCTGGGTAAGGGGTAAATTACGCAATGGGAAGGTGTTAGGCACCCACTACGTCCTAGGTACTCCTAGGGAGCCCTTTTCACACTTGTTGTACTAAATTGTTATTTGTTATGACATAAGCATTGTGCAAACATGATTGGGATGGTGAGAAAAGAATATACATTTTATTATTGGGTTTGAACGGATGAACCCGCTGCCTACGTACCTTCCATCAAAGGTAAGGATCAAACGCCGTAGTTCGGCTAAAAGATTTCCAAAAGGTTGGTGGATTCAATTTTAAACAATAACACTGAGGCTTTTCATTATCAATGGGAGAAAACTCGACCAAGACCAACATCCACCATGTGAGGATAGCTTCGACGCACTAGAGGGGTTAACCCTGTTTTCAGTACGGAAGTCTTATAGTCGACTCACTAAGATAAGGTGAGGTTTACATCAACCACAATGATAATTGAAACCTATGGCTAATGTGTGAAAAGATTAACAATGGACAAAGCCAAAACAAGTGAATGGGTGAAGTTAATTGATTGTGATTATGAAAATGGAGTCAAAGTATGATTAAGATTAATTCAAATGAGTATTATGAAATGAAGTTTGAAAAAAGTCAAGGACTTGGGTCCAGGTTTTTAGTTTGGAAAACATGAAGATGTTTGCACAATATCTATGTTAAGTTTGAAATCAAAGTATGAAAAGGTTTAGGACATAATGGGATGAATGGATGAAGATGGATCGTAAAACTTCTTAGAAGGTTCACCTCTTGAAATCATATAGAAGATGATTCAAGTGTGTCCTTTGAATAGGCAATGAATAATAAGTAATGTAAGCAAACAAATGATACGGATGCCATTCAATGGTCTTACTCCAATCTCACAAACAAAAGCGGATACCGGATACCACTAGATGGATTTACACCAATCTCCTAAAACAAAACTGGATATCAGAGGCCACTCAATGGACTTATACTAATCTCCTAAAACAAAATGAAACTTGGATACCGGATGCCAATCTGTCTGGACTTATACCAATATCCAACATATGATCATAGGAAAGCAAATGCCAACTTGCAGGGACTTACAATTGCATCCTCACATAAACAAACAAAAGCAAAACATGGATGTTAGATGCCAATCTGTCTGGGCTTACTCTCACATACACAGTATGATCCTAGGAAACAAATGCCAACTTGCAGGGACTTACAGTTGTATCCTCACATACAATCAAACAATGCAACATGATCACAGGAGAGCAAATGCCAACTTGCAGGGACTTACAATTGCTTCCTCACAATCAACAAAAACAAAACAGAAGCTATGAGTGACCAATGAGGTCTTACACTCTATCCTTCCATATCATAGGAGCAAATGGCCAAAAGAGATGGACTTACAATTGTCCTCAATGGGCAAACAACAATGATAGCATCACAAAAGCAAATGAGATGATCATGCATTAATGGCAATTGATGATGATAAATGCATAGCATACAGGCAAACAAGTGCATATGAAGCAATCAATCAATCAATGAATAGCAAACAGCACACTCTATAGCCAAACAATGGGGGGCTCACACAAGAGGGTTTGACTTTGAAAGTCCACTGTAATAGGTGAAGGTCGCTCTTAACCTTGCCATTGAGAGGCTAAGGTGAAGCAGATGAATGGAGATGAGGGGTGTGCCTCATTGCTTCTATCTCAGATCAGAGAGAGCATCAAATAATAGAAAGTGGGGAGTTCAGAAAGATGGAACTCTTTCCCCTTTATTGACTCGATTAGATCTTGGTTTTTATCTCAATGCTTCAACCATGTAATGGGAGCAAAGAGAGGACACACTGAATAGTGGGGATAGATTGCTTATCCCTACCTTCCACCAATTGCCTTACTTGAAGGACTTTTCCCGCTTGGGACAATTTTAAACACACACAGGCATTGCCTCTTAAGGAGGACTTCAGACAGTTT
Source organism: Lathyrus oleraceus (assembly GCF_024323335.1). Taxonomy (NCBI): domain Eukaryota; kingdom Viridiplantae; phylum Streptophyta; class Magnoliopsida; order Fabales; family Fabaceae; genus Lathyrus; species Lathyrus oleraceus. Next base: position 64,770,482 of record NC_066582.1, on the reverse strand, counting down.
GCCCGGTCAAATAACAGACCGGGTCTCCAGACTACATGAAGAAGAAGGTTTATACCTCAAAGCATTGCTAAATAGCAAAGCAAAGCAAGTTCAAGGAACTTAAGCAACTAAAGTACCTGAAAAAGTCAAACTTATTAGTAGACAAGTTAACAGTTCAAATCAAAGGAAAATGACAACAGTCAACCACAGAGGGACCAATGTGCATAGCACAAGACTCAAGTATATGAGTCACACCTACAAAACAGGGGTTAGCACATGATATATACAATCCAACTCAATCAAATTTGAATGATCTTTGAGGCATTGGTGCTTAACCTGAAACAATAGCTCAATTGTAAGCTCAAAAGACCACTAGGGCTAGCCTAGGGTCAAAGATGAAAGAAAAAGTCAAACAGCAAAGAAAGTCAACCCAATTCATGTTCAAACATTTAAGAAGCTATCTCAATTGGATTCACATTCAAATCATGCATCATTGTCATTTCATGACATAGGAAGGCAAAGCATGGCAAGGGAAGCATACAAATAGGTCAACAGCAAGACTTCATTCAAAAGTCAACCCAAACATCTCAAAAATTATCAAATAAATCACATTCAATCCTAACATCTAGCATGGCAAGCATGTCAAATTTCATGGCATTTGGATGAGAGGAAGGCAGTCAATTAAAATCATGAAGTCAACATAATTTCAAGTAAGCACAATGAAGGTCAACAAGCATGGGTCAACTTCAAAAAATCATATCAAATTGAAAACAGATGAGAAATGAATGAGATTAACACCAATGCAAAGGTCAAGATGTCTAGTTATCACATATGAAATTTCATGGTCACAATAAGATTGAGAATTTCACAAAGATTTGGCAACATGTACCACATAAAGTCAACAAATGACTAAGCATGGAGGAAATTTTCAAATAAATGGAAAACAGCATCATTAATTCCAAGAAAATTCATACACAAACTAGACATGTGATAGATCATTCATGCAAAATTTCAAGTGATTTGGAGGCCAGGAAGTATGAACAAAAATCAAGAAGATGCACATCATTGGTGTGACACAAATTGTCACACCCTAGTTCACAAATCATAACTAGCAAACCAAATGATAAATGCACAATCTTTATATGGAAATGAAGGTGAGCATGTCTAGTTTTACCACAAAAATTTCAGGGCAATGGATGTCATGACAATTTCACAAAAGAAATGGCAAATGTATCAATTATGCATACATGTAGGAACCAATTATCAATTAAAATCCAGCCAATGAAAAATTAATTAAAATCACAATAAATACTAGACATTTTCATGAGTTTATGCAAAAAATCCCACAATTTTTGGAGTTGAAATGAATAAAAAATGAATTTGTGAAGTTGATGAACATTTGGATGAAATATGAACACATAGCATGGTATGGAGTCAAACATGGGGTCAACGGTGGCAAAGCTGTAATTAGCGTGCCACTTAACAAAGCTGTGCGTTTTGGGAGTGGAGAACGAAATGTTCTCATTGGTCCAAACCCAATGGAACAGTAACCGCAGCCAATGAGCTTCAAAGTTCTGGGTTTCAAACAGCACAGGCATTTTCATCATCAACTTCATCATCATGTAAATCATCAAAACAACATCAAGCAGCAGCATGGTATAGTATGTTCTTCACGCAAACATGTTCATAAACAACAAAACAAAACAATCATGAGAAATTTCTGGGCAGCTTAATGTTTTTAGCCAACAGCAGCAGGGTTTAGCATCAACATCATGTGTCATCATTGAAACAGCTTCAAGAAGCCAAATCCATAATAAATGGCATTGTGTTCAGTAACATCATCAGCAACAAACCAATACAATCCTGGAAATTCTGAAAATGCCCTAGGGTTTCAATATGAAGCACATAACTTCATTCACACATGAAAATCCAAGTGTCCAGAAAGTGAAATCAAGCATCCTAAAAGCATCATCATACATCAAATAACAAGAATGTGCATCACATTTTCATTAAATCATGCTAGCAAGGTAATCAATCGAGCAGAAATAGGTTTGGACCCAAATGAATCCAGATTTCTTGGCCATGACACCACCATTTCAAGCAATCTATAGTTTATTAGAATCAGCTCAGAGATCTTTCATAAATATATCATGGCATGGCAAAGATTGAGTTCGAAATACTTACTTTGTTTTGAAGCAAAATGTGAACATGGCTGCTTATGGTTACAAGTGCAAACAGATGCAGGCAATGCTTGGTAGTGAAGGATGCTTGAAGTCCTGTTTCTCAGCTATGCAATGAAGATGTCAAACCACAATCTGCCATGGTGTATTCTTAGTGAAAACAAACATTGAGGTCGTGCAATGATGATTATTCTCTTGCAAAAGGCTTTTCAGATGATGGCCATATGATGGAGCAATGAGAAAAGGTGTGAGGGTTTTTGGAGCTTTGAGCAGAAAAAGGCAATCCAGCCAAAAGGAAAAATGAGAGAAGGTAATATGTTTTCTGGATGGCTGCTGTTCCTAGAGAAAATGAATCATGTGTCCAGTCAAGTGGTTTGTCCATGACAGAAAATCTGATGCACCAACTGTTATGTGTAAGTACAAGCATGGTTGTGGAAGTATGGTGCAAACATGTACTTTTCCAATTCTTAAGCAACTAAGACATGGCTTCTTGTTTTGCTGTTAATTTTAGGCTGCAAGTGAGGCTTCAAATGACAGAGAAATGACTTGCTAATTTTCTGTTTGAAGGTACCAAGGCATGGTTCAAATGCAAGCATGGAGCATGGGTGAAATTGTACTTTTCTTACAATTCAAGCAACCAAGCATGGATACATGGCCTCATGTACTGCATAATTTGAGCTTGCAAACACATTCTAAATGATATTTCTGAGCTGTTCCAATTGGCCAAATGTTGGAAAAATGTTTATATCAAAAAGTCAACTCTTGGTCAAACTTGCATTTAAATGAGAAAAGTCAAAATATGCCATTTTGATTGGTGAAGTTTTGGCTCATGAAATTTATATTTTTGGAAAGAGGGGATCAAATGTGACTTGTAGGAAAAAACCCCACCAAAATTGGCCAAACGGTTTGGGAGATATGGCCTTTTGAAGTTCAAGATTTTCTGAAATCGATTCGATCATAACTTGCCAACCACACATGGGAATTGAGAGTTCTTGGACTTTTTGGAAATGGGAGAACAAGATCTTCAACTTTCATGTTGGGCAAAAATTCATTTGAAGCTTGTATCATGATGTAAGTTTGAGGATCAAGACTTTCCATTTATGGCAGGTTTCAGTTACAGGTCCAGTTTCCATTTCTGGAAATTTTCTGTTTGACTTCAAATTCTTCCATGATGAGGTTGGACATGACATATGAGGCTTGTATAGACATGAATGAACTCCTTCAAATCAATTCCATCCATCAAATCACTGATTAAATGGCCAGTTGACCAAGTTTGACTTTCTGTTGACTTTTCTAGGGTTTTGCATGATTGAACCACTTCTGATGAATTCCAAACCCTAATTCCTTGAGACCTTGATTTCCAATGATGTCCCAAGTTGTGTGAACTCTTGATTATTGGTCATGGTGCCCAAATTCTGCAAGAATGGCCATCATCCATTGCTTTGACTGACTGTTGACTGTCTTTGACCTAATTGCTGATAATTGCTTCAACTGCAAGCAACAAGGTTAGACTGACAATATTTTTGTACTTTTTGGATGATAAACATATGAAAAGCAATAATATACAAATGCAAAACATGCTTGGTGATCAAGAACCACACACACAAGGCAACCTACCCACTAGGAGGGAAGCAAAGGCATGCAATGATCCTTGAGGCTATGATATGAGATGATATGGGCCATGAGGGATCTTAGGGCCAAAATTGGGGTCTTACAGATGCCCCTATTTAAGGTCATGCTAGCCGGAGAAGTGAAGTTTAGAAATCTTCATCTCGACGCGGTAGAATGGGCTTAAATAACAGTAATGAGACAAATTTTGGTCCCTAAGAGACCTCATGATGCAAATGTATGTATGCAAAAGACACAAATTCTGTGGGGAATATGGTTAACACAGAAGAAAAGACGATCCTATCGGAGTAATACACTCACCAGGAACAGAGACTCTGACAAGACTTTAGTTGGGGATAAACAACACTGACACAGCGTGAACAAGACACGACTCTGATTAGAAGATAACAGAAAACAGACTGTAGGCCTCACTGGGGAGTGAAGGACTCACACTGGGAAAAGAAATCCAAAGGAAAATAAATCCATTGGAGAGACACAAGCTGACTCCTGGGGAGAAGCAACGGGAAAACTTCACTGAGGAAGCACCAAAGAATGAGGTGTTACCGGTATGAGGGTAACAAAAAATCAGGAAGGAACACCAAGGATACCGGGTTGTAGGTATGTAACAGGTGACCGACCAAAGACGTGAATTGGTGTGTGTTCCAAAACACTCATCATCCTGAAGAGAGCGAAAGCAAACTTGTTTATAGGATGGATATTTGATTCTGTAAAGAATGCAAATCTTACTCAGTTGGGGAAACAAACAAAGTGTTCGACAAGAGAGTGCATGAGATATATTATCTATAGCCGTCAAAACGTAGATAATGTACTCGCATGGAAAGTTATCCTGAACCGGGTTGTAGGTTGTTTGTAGGATAAAGTCCGAAATCGTGAATTGGTTTGTGTTCCAAAACACTCATCATCCTGAAGAAAGCTAGAACAGCAGACTTGTTTATAGGATGGACATTCGATTCCACAACGGGAAAACGAATCTTACTCGACTGGGGAAGATCAACAAAGGATTCCGACCAAAGAGCGCATGAGACATATTATTCATAGCCGTCAAAACGTGAATAATAACCTCGCATGGAAGATTATCCTTAACCGGGTTGTAGGTTGTTTATAGGATAAAAATCCGAAAAGAAAGGCATCAGGATACCAGAATAGGTATATAATGATGACCAATCAAAAGGAGCAACAGACATTACCGACAAAAGGGTAAATGAAAGGCGATCTGCTGAGGATTCACTGGTGAAAACCAATGATCCAGGGAACACAATCACTGACACAAGGTGAAAGGACCCACTGGGGATAAAATTGCTAGCATACGGCAATTATCCACAAAAGACTTGCGAGGGATATAAGTGCTGATCTGAGCAACTTATCCAAGCAAAGGAAAAATCAACATCAAGAACTAGATGAAGATAACCACAAGGGAAATTGTCATCGGTTGAGATGAACAACAAAGTTAACTCTGCAAGTGGAGAAAACAGGGTTTATGACTACCGGTTTGTAAGTAGAAAAACCGCAAAGATAGGACTTACGACTGCTGGTTCGTAGGCAGAGGGCCAAAAAGGGTGGAGATGACCACAAAATTAGGGTTTACATCTACCGAATACGGGATAGAAGACCAACAACTCCACGTGGGGATAGAACGAATCACAAATCCGCACGGGAAACCAAAATAGGGTTTATAACAAACCACAAACTGCTGGAGAGCAGGAAAATAGGATTTACAACTACCGACTGTTAGGTAGAAAACCAAAACTCTGGCTGGAGAATAAAAGGTGTATAACCACAAATTCTGTCAAGAAAGCCAGGAAAAGTAGGACTTATAACCACAGGTATGAGGGTAGCGGCCCAAAATTACTCCGCTGGGGAACAACCCACTGGGAAGCACAAGACATTTGACAAATAGCCAATTCGGGAATAATCCGAAAAGACAGACTGAATCAAGACACGTCCTAATGAGGATGTAACTCAAATAGGAACATCCATCCCAATATATGTGTTGGGAGGAAACAGAAGAAACCGTCATCCACGAGGATATATCTCAGTGGGGAACTGCAGAAGGAAAGGCAACATTTTCTGCTTATGGGGCTGACTCTATATGGAGAGATTTTAAACACCCGACATCTGCTTGGGGAGATCTATAAAGAGATCTATATCACCCGTGCAGGAGAACACGACAAGCAAAAGATACATGGCAAGAAATGCAACATGAATATCTGAATGTTTATGAATATGCATGAATATGCGTGATTTATGTTTGATGAATGCTGACAAAACAGACAACTCCAACACAAACAGGTTCAGGAATCAAAACGTCCGGTATTATACTTCCAGGGGAACAACCAGCTGGAGAGCCAATCTGCGGAGATCTTCATGCTGTAAAGCAAAGATCTGCGGGTACTGCTGAAGAAGCAGAGGATCAGAGATATCAGGAAACAACCCAATCAGGGTACAGAAAGTCACAATGGGCAAAGCAGCCACCAAGACGAATCTGTAGGGGAACAAGAGAAGTCCCAAAGTATCTGCAGGGGATCTCAGTGTCAACTGAGAAACAAAAGGATGCATTGCACAAGCACGAACTGTTGTAGAAGCAACTCCACATAACTCCGCTGGGGAACAACCCACTGAGGGAGAGTGATATCATCCAAATAGAATCTAACTGCATAAGCAACTCTACTGGGGAAAACTGTCGGCTACTCTCTTGGGGAACAACCCACTGAGGGAGGACAGATCAAACAAGTAGATTCTGCAACGAACCACTCTACTTGGGAAAGAATATGCATAGCAAACTGATCACAACAAGTAGATTCTGCAATATAAGCCACTCTACTGGGGATCACAAACAGTCAGGAAATCAATCCGTTCTCTGGATGGTAGAGCCATCATCCGACCATACCGGGGATTGAAGGAGTACTCAACAGGCGAAATTGCCATAACAAATACTCTGCAGACTATGCTGAGGAAAAAGATGGTTGAAAACACTGGGATGTCGACCCAATCAACCGCTGAATAGGAAAATAAATCCTGCTCTGCTGAAGAGAACAAACTCTGATGGAGAGATAGCAACAATTCCGCAGACGACTTCGCCGGGGAAAAGGTAAAGTACCGGGTATCAAACCGCTGACTTACCGAGTCTTCAAAAGAAAGCGATCGTGCTGAGGAAACAACTCCGCTGGCAACTGCACTGGGAAGAGTGATAACAACTCTGCTCGCGAATCCGATGGGGATATCAATAACAGCTCTACTCATGACTGCCGAGGAGACAAATAAAGTCTGGGGCATACGACCCACTGGAGAAAGTGACGGGGCACCAAGATGACAAACCATCAACCGCCGAAACTCACAAGGAAACACCCATGCTGGGAAAACTGCTGCTGGAGAAAACGAAGTCTTCAACAACACTCTGCTTGCGACTATACTGGGGGAACAACCCCAACAACAACTCTGTTTGAGGAACAACCCCAACAAAGATCTGAAGAAAGAAGATACCACCAAACCAGGAATATGAACCAATGTCCTACCTGTTGGAAATCATGCCACCCTCGGGAGAGCACTGAGATATTCTTGAGTATCCTTTCAATCTTGTGAATGTTCACTTTGTTTAAAACAATTTTTTTGAAAAATTTTGATTTGTTTAAAACAATGATATTTTATCAATTTAAAACATGCAAAACATTTGTTGAATTGAAACAAATAGGAGTGCAAATAATTGGATAAAAAGCTCAAATTGATTTGATAGAATGGTAGTCTGCAAATGGCAAGACTCCATAGATCTGTACAAATTTGAAATCAGTGATATATATTGGAAGAGGGCTACATTGAACATAATGATCCTTTCTCTACCAATTTGAATCTCGATGTATCCGAAGCTTCGGTTGACGACGAATCGAGAATCTTCTGACGAAATGACGACTGATGAACCAGAAAGTCTTGTCAGGATGCAGTTACTTGCCAAATCCCTAATTTTTGCCTAGATTGCCCCAGGGTGAGGTACTCAATCTAGCGGGATGCAAATATCTCTCTTTTTTCAAGTCTCTAATTTTTGCCTGGATTACCCTTGCGGGTTCTCCACCGAGACGCTTATTTTTGCCTAAGCCGCCCTTTCGGGTTTTCAACTTAGCGAGCTATTCTGTTTTTTCATTTGCATATACTTTTTTTTTTAGGCAAAGTATCTCTTGACTGCATCTGAATTCACAGGACGAGTGAAATCCTCCCCATCCATTGTTGTAAGCATTAAAGCACCGCCTGAAAAGGCTCTCTTAACAACATATGGACCCTCGTAGTTTGGAGTCCACTTGCCCCTGGAATCGGGCGCGAAAGACAAAACTTTCTTGAGCACGAGGTCACCTTCTCGGAACACACGAGGCTTGACCTTCTTATCGAATGCTTTCTTCATTCTCTGCTGATATAACTGACCATGACACATGGCAGTTAATCGCTTCTCTTCGATCAAATTCAACTGGTCATAACGACTCTGAATCCATTCAGCATCAGTCAACTTGGCTTCCATCAAGACTCGCATTGATGGGATCTCCACCTCTACTGGGAGAACGGCTTCCATGCCATAAACAAGAGAAAAAGGGGTTGCCCCTGTTGAAGTGCGTACAGACGTACGGTATCCATGCAAAGCAAATGGCAGCATCTCATGCCAATCTTTGTACGTGACAGTCATCTTCTGGATGATCCTCTTGATATTCTTGTTAGCAGCTTCAACAGCCCCATTCATCTTAGGTCTGTAAGGAGAGGAGTTATGGTGTGCAATCTTGAATTCAGCGCACAACTCATCCATCATCTTATTGTTCAGATTGGATCCATTATCAGTAATGATCCTCTCTGGCACACCATAACGGCAAATCAGCTGGTTCTTGATAAACTTCACAACCACCTGTCTGGTTACATTCGCGTATGAAGCGGCTTCAACCCATTTGGTGAAGTAATCAATCGCTACGAGAATAAACCGATGCCCGTTGGATGCTTTCGGCTCAATCATGCCGATCATGTCGATTCCCCACATAGAGAAAGGCCATGGTGATGAAATCACATTCAGGAGTGTCGGAGGAATATGAATCTTATCCGCATAAATTTGACACTTGTGACATTTCTTCACATACTTGCAACAGTCAGACTCCATTGTCAGCCAATAATAGCCCGCTCTCAACATTTTCTTAGCCATGGCATGTCCATTGGAATGAGTACCAAATGAACCCTCATGGACCTCAGTCATCAATAGGTTTGCTTCGTGTCTATCCACGCATCTGAGCAAAACCATATCGAAATTCCTCTTATACAGCACTTCACCACTGAGGTAGAAACTGCCTGACAACCTTCTCAAAGTTTTCCTATCTTTCACAGATGCCCCAGGCGGGTAGACCTGGTTCTGGAGGAAATTTTTGATATCAAAATACCAAGGCTTGTCATCTTTCACTTCTTCGATTGCAAATATGTGAGCTGGTCTGTCCAAGCGCATCACAGTAATATTGGGGACATCATTCCACCGTCTGACCACTATCATGGAAGCAAGCGTTGCAAGAGCATCCGCCATCCGATTATCCTCTCGAGGAATGTGATAAAATTCAACTTCTGTAAAGAATGTTGAAATTCTCCTTGCGTAATCTCTGTACGGAATGAGACTTGGCTGGTTCGTCTCCCATTCACCCTTGATCTGATTGATAACTAGGGCCGAATCACCATAGACATCAAGATACTTGATTCTCAAATCAATGCATTCTTCAAGTCCCATTATACAGGCTTCATACTCCGCCATGTTGTTCGTGCATTTGAAAGTTAGCCTTGCTGTAAACGGAATGTGTGAACCTTGAGGAGTGATAATCACTGCCCCAATTCCATTTCCATATTGATTAACAGCGCCATCAAACACCATCGTCCATCTGGAACCAGGTTCTGGACCTTCATCAAGTGTAGGCTCATCGCAATCTTTCATCTTCAAATACAGAATTTCCTCGTCAGGGAAGTCATACTGAACAGACTGATGATCTTCAATCGGCTGGTGCGCTAGATGGTCAGCCAAGATACTACCTTTGATAGCTTTCTGAGCTCGATACTCAATATCATACTCAGACAACAACATCTGCCAACGGGCAATCCTCCCAGTTAAAGCAGGCTTCTCGAAGATATACTTAATTGGGTCCATTCTGGATATCAACCAAGTTGTATGATTTATCATGTACTGGCGCAAACGCTTAGCAGCCCAAGCTAAAGCACAGCACGTCTTCTCAAGTGTAGAGTATCGAGACTCACAATCAGTAAACTTCTTACTGAGGTAGTATATAGCAAACTCCTTCTTCCCTGATTCGTCTTGTTGACCGAGTACACAACCCATCGAGTCTTCAAGAACTGTTAAATACATGATCAGAGGTCTTCCTTCCACAGGCGGAGACAAAATCGGAGGTTCAGACAGATAATCTTTGATACTGTCGAAAGCTTTCTGGCAATCCTCGGTCCAATCATGCGACTGATCTTTCCGGAGGAGCTTGAATATCGGCGCACATGTGGCAGTCATGTGGGATATAAATCTGGAAATGTAGTTCAAGCGGCCAAGAAAACCTCGGACTTGCTTCTCAGTTTTGGGTGCAGGCATCTCTTGTATTGCTTTGACCTTTGCAGGATCAACCTCAATACCTCTTTCGCTTACCATAAAACCCAACAATTTGCCGGAACGGACTCCAAATGTACATTTGTTCGGATTCAGGCGAAGTTTGAACTTTCTCAAACGCTGAAAAAGCTTCAACAAATGCTCAACATGCTCAACTTCCGTTCGGGACTTAGCGATCATATCATCAACATAGACTTCGATCTCCTTGTGCATCATGTCATGAAACAAGGTAGTCATAGCTCGTTGATACGTGGCTCCGGCGTTCTTCAAACCGAAGGGCATCACTCGATAACAGAATGTTCCCCAAGGTGTGATGAATGTTGTCTTCTCCATATCCTCTGGTGCCATCTTGATTTGATTATAACCGGAAAATCCGTCCATAAAGGAAAAGACTTTGAATTTGGCTGTGTTGTCTACCAACATGTCGATGTGTGGTAGAGGAAAATCATCTTTTGGGCTAGCTTTATTCAAATCTCTGTAATCAACGCACATACGGACTTTTCCATCCTTCTTAGGAACAGGCACAATATTGGCCACCCATTGAGGATATGTCGAAGTCACCAGAAACCCCGCATCAATTTGCTTCTGAACTTCCTCTTTGATCTTCACTGCCATATCTGGATGAGTTCTTCTGAGCTTCTGCTTCACAGGCACGCACTCAGGCTTCAAAGGCAGGAAATGTTGCACAATATCTGTATCTAAACCCGGCATGTCTTCATAGGACCAAGCAAAGATATCTGAATATTCTCGTAGCAAACTGATCAAATCTTCCTTGACAGACTCTTCAAGAAGTGCCCCGATCTTCACCAGACGAACACAATCCTCAGACCCCAAGTTGACTGTTTCCAAGTCTTCGAGATGCGGCTGAATGATCTTCTCTTCGTGCTCAAGGAGACGGGTAATCTCATCAGGAACCCCCTCAACGTCATCTTCTTCTGCCTCAAATACAGGGAATTCAAAATTGGGAGATGGCGTTGGATCATTATGTTCAATGGGTTTTAGGATCAATCTGCATAATGATTTTGGTTAAGGAAAAAACTTCAGCATTTAAACAAGCAAACCATTATGCAGATGAAAAATGTTTGCTCTTTTTTTTTTGTTTTTATGGTTTTTTGTGATCACTGATTTCATGCAGAAAAGCAAAAAGTGAAAACAAAGGAAAAACAAATGTTAAACAATGCATTAATTGAATGAAAACATCATTGTATTAAATGCTGCCAACAATGTCATCACTTCTCCTTTTGGCATGGGAGAAGGTTTTAAACAAAATGAACAATTTACTCTGATCTATGGATGACTGTAGGAACATCTACAGCGACCCAATTGTGGCAGACACCACCAGGAATAACAAAATTGTTCATGTCCTCTGCTTCCTCTTCAATGATGGCAGCAGCTTCCTCTTCTTCAGGTTGATTGGCGTGAATGAACCCTCCACTCTTGAACAGACCTTGCTCATTGCATGCCCCAGAACCATAGCCAATGCCAGCCCGGGATTTGTTGTCTTCAAGTTCAATCACCTTCCCCAAACCAGCAACTGCACCACATTCAATGGCCAGCTTAGCATCACGGTAGGAAGTGAATGAAGGAGACTTCTTCTCGATTGGTTCATCAATAGATAAAGCTTGGAACTGAGTTCCAACTTCATCCTCTGCGTCAATGTACGAGAAAGAAGACAGATGGCTAACCAGGAGAGCCTTTTCTCCCCCTACTACAACCAATTTCTTGTTCTTCACAAATTTCAGCTTCTGGTGTAGGGTGGATGTCACGGCGCCAGCCTCGTGAATCCATGGTCTGCCTAAGAGACAGCTGTAAGATGGGTGGATATCCATTACTTGGAAAGTGACTTGGAAATCACTTGGTCCTATCTTGATAGGGAGATCAACTTCCCCAATCACGGTCTTGCGCGACCCATCAAACGCCTTCACAACAACCCCACTCTGCCTCATAGGAGGACCTTGATATGATAGTCGAGAGAGTGTGGATTTTGGCAATACATTAAGAGAAGATCCAGTGTCCACCAACACATTGGACATTGCATCAGATTTGCAATTCATAGAGATGTGTAAAGCCATGTTGTGGTCTCTTCCCTCCTCAGGGAGATCAGCGTCACAAAAGCTCAAAGTGTTGCAAGCGGTAATGTTTGCAACAATGCTATCAAATTGTTCCAGGGTGACGTCGTGATCAACATATGCCAGGTCCAAGACCTTCTGCAGAGATTCCCTATGGGGTTCTGAATTCAGCAGTAGAGAAAGAATAGAAATCTTGGAGGGCGTGTGTAGAAGCTGGTCTACAATGTTGTACTCGCTTTTTCTGATGAGCCTCAGCATCTCATCAGATTCTTCATCAACAATGCCACTTGGGCCAACTGAAGAAACAGGAGTCTTTTGTACGGATGAGGAGGGTTTGGCAACATCAGGTGCCGGATTCTGAATGCTCACAGCGGTCCCAACAGGACGCTCAACAGTATCAGAAGCAGTAGCCTTTGGAGGCGCAGAAAATACACGACCACTTCGGGTCAACCCACTGACATCAGCAATGTTGGTGACGGAAGTGGAAGGTAAAGGCACTTCGACCCCATCCTGGACAGCAACAGGATTGTATCTGAAGGGTACAGCTTTGTCAGATGAATAGGGCACAGGGCCAGCTGGTTTAATGACCAAGGAAGGGGAAACCTTTGGCTTGTTGCTATTATAGCAAATAACAACTGGTTCAGGCAGCTTGAACACTGGTGAAATGACGTTCACTTCAGGTTCGACTTCATCAACATTGCGATTCTGCAGAATCTCAATGGTACCTTCATTCAACAACTTCTGAAGTTCTCTGCGTACTTGATCGCAACCCAGACGATTAACCGAACAAACGCGGCACTTGTCGTGGTTATGCTCCAAATAACTGTACTGACACAGCATCTTATGTAAATCAACCAACGACTGCCTGATGTGGCTGACATACTTGACCTTGTACCTCCCAAGGCATTCTTGAATCATGTTGACAGATTTCCCATGCGCAGGCAATGGGTTCTTGGTGACGTTCGGGCTTGAGTCCTCAAAACTCAGGATTCCACTTCTCATAAGGTCTTGCACCTTAGTCTTCAGCTGGAAGCAATTCTCAATATCATGGCCCGGAGCACCAGAATGATAGACACAGTGTAGGTCAGGCTTATACCACCACTGAGGGTTGACCGGTATAGCCGGAGGATCTCTCGGAGAAACCAACTTCCGCTCTATTAGAGAGGGATATAACTCCGCATACGACATAGGAATCGGATCAAAACTGATCTTCTTCCTTTCGTAACCCATGTTTGCCTGATTACTCGTACTCCCACGAGGCTGATAAGCCTGTTGCTGTGGACGAGATTGTTGTTGTTGGTACTGCGGTTGTTGGTATTGTTGCTGATGCTGATACTGTTGATGTTGATATTGCTGATGTTGAGGAGTATTGTCCTTGAAAACAGGTGCTACGTGAGCCACCTGGTGCTGATGACTGACATGTCGTGCAGGATTCCTCTGAACAGAGGGTCTTCTGTGTTTGGGCTGAGATTGAACGGCATGTGCTTCACCTTCTTTCCTCTTAAATGCCCCATATCGTTTAGAGGAAGAGCTATCATCCTTAGCCAACCGTCCTTCACGGACACCTTCTTCGAGACGCATCCCCATGTTCACCATCTCGGTGAAATCAGAGGGAGCGCTTGCTACCATCCGCTCATAATAAAATGAGCCAAGAGTCTTCAGAAAGATCTTGGTCATTTCCTTCTCTTCCAGCGGTGGAGTGATTTGAGCTGCCAGCTCTCGCCATCTCTGGGCGTACTCCTTGAACGATTCCTTGTCCTTCTGGGACATGGACCTGAGTTGATCTCGGTCAGGCGCCATATCGACGTTGTACTTATATTGCTTGACGAAAGCTTCGCCAAGGTCATTGAAAGATCTGATGTTGGCGCTGTCCAAGCTCATGTACCATCTGAGCGCGGCACCAGATAGACTGTCTTGGAAATAATGAATCAGGAGTTGATCATTATCAGTCTGTGTTGACATCTTCCTGGCGTACATGACCAGGTGAGCAAGCGGACAGGTGTTCCCTTTGTATTTTTCAAAGTCCGGGACCTTGAATTTGATCGGTATCTTGACACCGGGAACTAGGCAGAGTTCGGCTGCAGACTTGCCGAATAGGTCTTTGCCTCGAAGAGTCCTCAATTCCTTTCTCAGCTCAAGGAATTGATCGTTCATGGCATCCATCTTTTCATGAACGTCTGCGCCCTCAGATGGCTCGGAGTGATAGATGATGTCGTCTACCCTTGGCATGGTATGCACGACAGGAGGAGCGGCGATAGGGACCGAGCTAGACGCCGGCATTTGAGCGAAGGTTGGCGCAGGAATATCTGGCATAAAACCTGGGGGCATGCCCCAAGGAAACCCGGGCGGCATGGCATTGGGCGCGTGGGTGCTGACTGGCACTGTAGAAGTAGCTACCTCTGAAATGACTGTCCTCTGAGCAGGAGTTGCAGGCGTCGGAGCAGGTTGATTCTGAGCGGCAAGGAGTTGCTCCATCAAAGCGCCAAGTCTGGCGACCTCTTCCTTCAATTCTCTGTTCTCTTGTTCCAACTGCTCCATGATTCTTGCAGAGTTGACTCGTGTATAATACCGGTGAATCAGCTTGTCTTCAAAATAAATGAAGAACAGAGGTTAGGACAAGAAGACCAGAAACAAAGGGTACCTGTTTATGCAAGAATGATGCATGAAATGCTTGTGCAAATGCTTTGTTTTCAAGGAACCCTTAGGGTATTATTTGCAATATTTTGATTAATTTAAGCATTTTTGATTCCTCATGGAAAATATTTCATTCAATACATCAAGACAAAAAGTACAGCATTTTAAATTACAAAGAGAAAAGGTAAATGACATCCTATGGATCCCTAAAAGCTCGGGATGCTGGAAGACGAGAAGTGCACAACTTCTTGATCTCTCTCTCATAGGCCGCTTCCATGTCAGCTTTCTCCTTTGCAAGTCGATCATACCTCCTCTTCCAGAATTTGGAAGACTGAGGAAGCAGAGAAGTCCAAGCGTCGTTCGGATCATCGATCACTCGGTGCTCGAGGAATTCAATCATAGCGTCCTTCTCCTTGAGCTGCTGCAGCAATTCCTCCCTCTCACGGATCCAAGCACGCGAAAGGTCTTCTTCTCTCAACTCCTCTACACGTTGGGTAGGGAGGGTTGAAGGCCCAGCCACATCCAACGGTGTAGGTCTTGGATAATCATACGGCATCAAGTAGGTAGCAGCCCTCTGTCTGACCCAAGAGGTGTATGGCTCCAAAGCAATGCAGTTCTTTGGGCCCAACTCATTCCTACTCTTCTTGTGAACACTGCGCCATGCACGGACAAATCTGGCTTTCAGGCCTTGGGGATCTTTACCCTCCTGAAAGAACACACCTTCTAACAGAATGCTATTAGGTTTATCCTTTAGGGGGAACCCAAGCTGGCGACGTGCAAGTATAGGATTGTAGCTGATCCCACCACATGTACCAAGAAGGGGCACATTAGGGAATTCACCACAATAGTCGATGATCTGGACGGTATCGTACACGCGATCATACCAAGTGATATCATCATTGGTGAGAGACATGAGTCTCTGAGACCACCGTAGACATCCCTTGTTCTCCTTGAAAGCAACTGTCTGCGGCAAGTGCGAAATAAACCACTTGTACAGCAGGGGTAAACAGCAGACAATGACTCCTCCATTCTTCATATTCCTCAGGTGCAAGGAGACATATGTATCACCCAACAAAGTCGGAACTGGATTAAGAACCGAGAAGATCCTAATGGCGTTCATGTCCACGAACTTGTCGAAATTGGGAAATAGCACCAATCCATAGATGAGTAACGCGAATAGAGCCTCAAAGGCATCCTCACTCATGGCCTTCCCATAAAAGGTAGCTTGGGCAATGAGGAACTCGGAAGGAAAACCCTGAATTCCGCCTTTGGTAGTCAGGTTAGCTCTAATCAGATCTTCATCTATATGCAACAAGCTAGCAATCTCTCGAGCAGATGGAATATCCTCTAAGCCACTGAACGGCACTTGATCCAGAATTGGAATCCCAATGAGACGAGAATACTCCTCCAAGGTTGGCAATAGCTGGAAGTCCGGAAATAAGAAGCAGTGATGCAACGGATCGTAGAACTGAGCCAGAGTACTCATCAACCCTTCGTCAACCTGAGTGGTGAGCAGTGGTAGAAGCTTCCCATAGCGAGCTTTGAAACCCAAGGGATCTAGTACATACGATGTCAGATTCCTTAACTCTTTTACATCGGGCTGTCTAAAGCTGTACTTCTTTGTATGCCTCTTTGGTCTTTCCATGTCTGAAAATTTTGCAAATAAACCCTTTTTTAAGTTCCTTGAAAATCTTCTTTTTGTGATGACATGAATGCGGATGAATGCGTGAATGCATGAATGCAACAAACACACTCAAGGATCAAGCAAAGCACACCAAACAAAGGTCGTGGGAAAGCTCTATGTATCCCTAATATCAATCATCCATTTTGGTGGATTTAGGTTTTCACCTTATCGACACCCAAGTTCCATTGATATTAACGGTACATGAACCGGTTCAGACATTCTTAATATCAACCAGCCGCTTTGGTGGATTTTAGGTTTTACACCTGATCCGGGATCCATTGATATTAACAATGTTTGAACGACTCAACCACGAATCACGGGTTTGTTGAGAGTCACGAGCATGGAGTCTCGGTTAAGAACCACCCAAAGGGAGTGTACTAGGGTTTAAACCTGCCAGACATGTTCTATCAGAGGTTCCCATAATCATCGTTCCATCTTTCGAATATTATCGGAGGAACGAATACTCGTATTCCAAGAATATTCTCAAGAGAAACTCTCATGAGTGTAGTATCGCGTGACAATCGTATCAGAACTGACATCTGAACGACCTCCGCACTACGGTCCTAGAAAATAGGCCAAGATGGGCTTGGTAAGCTAAGGTCCTTGGCTTCTGCGGAACATGATTGAAAGAATAATGCCTAACCACAAATAACTTGTGTGACATTATTAATCCAACATGACCTCCACCAAGTGAATGGACTCGCAAGTCAACTGGCTAAGGAATACTCCACACCAGTCAACAAGACTATGCCATTCTCCTATCCTAGAGTGCACTCGAGTTCGGGTATAGAACTCATCTCACAGATCACCAAAGCAAACAGCAATTGTATATCAAGCAATTCAAACATTACAATCAATACAGTTATCCCAAATTGTACAAAAATATGTCAAATAACAGATAATAATATAGCACAACAAGGGTGAAAAGTAGGCAATACCACCAAGGATCGACTTTCCCCAGCAGAGTCGCCACTTTTCTGTAGCGGTGTATTCGTCGCTATATGATTTATCGATTAAACCATAAGCAAAGCATACAATGATTTTCGAGTCGCCACCGCACTTTTATTTATCCAAAGGACTGGCTAAAAAGCGAACAAAAGCCTAAGAAGTTTTACACGTAGAAAACTAATAAAAGATCAGAGAGTCTGGGTAAGGGGTAAATTACGCAATGGGAAGGTGTTAGGCACCCACTACGTCCTAGGTACTCCTAGGGAGCCCTTTTCACACTTGTTGTACTAAATTGTTATTTGTTATGACATAAGCATTGTGCAAACATGATTGGGATGGTGAGAAAAGAATATACAATTTTATTATTGGGTTTGAACGGATGAACCCGCTGCCTACGTACCTTCCATCAAAGGTAAGGATCAAAACGCCGTAGTTCGGCTAAAAGATTTCCAAAAGGTTGGTGGATTCAATTTTAAACAATAACACTGAGGCTTTTCATTATCAATGGGAGAAAACTCGACCAAGACCAACATCCACCATGTGAGGATAGCTTCGACGCACTAGAGGGGTTAACCCTGTTTTCAGTACGGAAGTCTTATAGTCGACTCACTAAAGATAAGGTGAGGTTTACATCAACCACAATGATAATTGAAACCTATGGCTAATGTGTGAAAAGATTAACAATGGACAAAGCCAAAACAAGTGAATGGGTGAAGTTAATTGATTGTGATTATGAAAATGGAGTCAAAGTATGATTAAGATTAATTCAAATGAGTATTATGAAATGAAGTTTGAAAAAAGTCAAGGACTTGGGTCCAGGTTTTTAGTTTGGAAAACATGAAGATGTTTGCACAATATCTATGTTAAGTTTGAAATCAAAGTATGAAAAGGTTTAGGACATAATGGGGATGAATGGATGAAGATGGATCGTAAAACTTCTTAGAAGGTTCACCTCTTGAAATCATATAGAAGATGATTCAAGTGTGTCCTTTGGAATAGGCAATGAATAATAATAATGTAAGCAAACAAATGATACCGGATGCCATTCAATGGTCTTACTCCAATCTCACAAACAAAAGCGGATACCGGATACCACTAGATGGATTTACACCAATCTCCTAAAACAAAACTGGATATCAGAGGCCACTCAATGGACTTATACTAATCTCCTAAAACAAAATGAAACTTGGATACCGGATGCCAATCTGTCTGGACTTATACCAATATCCAACATATGATCATAGGAAAGCAAATGCCCACTTGCAGGGACTTACAATTGCATCCTCACATAAACAAACAAAAGCAAAACATGGATGTTAGATGCCAATCTGTCTGGGCTTACTCTAACATACACAGTATGATCCTAGGAAACAAATGCCAACTTGCAGGGACTTACAGTTGTATCCTCACATACAATCAAACAATGCAACATGATCACAGGAGAGCAAATGCCAACTTGCAGGGACTTACAATTGCTTCCTCACAATCAAACAAACAAAACAGAAGCTATGAGTGACCAATGAGGTCTTACACTCTATCCTTCCATATCATAGGAGCAAATGGCCAAAAGAGATGGACTTACAATTGTCCTCAATGGGCAAACAACAATGATAGCATCACAAAAGCAAATGAGATGATCATGCATTAATGGCAATTGATGATGATAAATGCATAGCATACAGGCAAACAAGTGCATATGAAGCAATCAATCAACCAATGAATAGCAAACAGCACACTCTATAGCCAAACAATGGGGGGCTCACACAAGAGGGTTTGACTTTGAAAGTCCACTGTAATAGGTGAAGGTCGCTCTTAACCTTGCCATTGAGAGGCTAAGGTGAAGCAGATGAATGGGAGATGAGGGGTGTGTCTCATTGCTTCTATCTCAGATCAGAGAGAGCATCAAATAATAGAAAGTGGGGGAGTTCAGAAAGATGGAACTCTTTCCCCTTTATTGACTCGATTAGATCTTGGGTTTTTATCTCAATGCTTCAACCATATAATGGGAGCAAAGAGAGGACACACTGAATAGTGGGGAATAGATTGCTTATCCCTACCTTCCACCAATTGCCTTACTTGAAGGACTTTTCCTGCTTGGGACAATTTTAAACACACACAGGCATTGCCTCTTAAGGAGGACTTCAGACAGTTTGCCCGGTCAAATAACAGACTGGGTCTCCAGACTACATGAAGAAGAAAGGTTTATACCTCAAAAGCAATTGCTAAATAGCAAAGCAAAGCAAGTTCAAGGAACTTAAGCAACTAAAGTACCTGAAAAAGTCAAACTTATTAGTAGACAAGTTAACAGTTCAAATCAAAGGAAAATGAAACAACAGTCAACCACAGAGGGACCAATGTGCATAGCACAAGACTCAAGTATATGAGTCACACCTACAAAACAAGGGTTAGCACATGATATATACAATCCAACTCAATCAAATTTGAATGATCTTTGAGGCATTGGTGCTTAACCTGAAACAATAGCTCAATTGTAAGCTCAAAAGACCACTAGGGCTAGCCTAGGGTCAAAGATGAAAGAAAAAAGTCAAACAGCAAAGAAAGGTCAACCCAATTCATGTTCAAACATTTAAGAAGCTATCTCAATTGGATTCACATTCAAATCATGCATTATTATCATTTCATGAACATAGGAAGGCAATGCATGGCAAGGGAAGCATATAAATAGGTCAACAGCAAGACTTCATTCAAAAGTCAACCCAAACAATCTCAAAAATTATCAAATAAATCACATTCAATCCTAACATCTAGCATGGCAAGCATGTCAAATTTCATGGCATTTGGATGAGAGGAAGGCAGTCAATTAAAATCATGAAGTCAACATAATTTCAAGTAAGCACAATGAAGGTCAACAAGCATGGGTCAACTTCAAAAAATCATATCAAATTGAAAACAGATGAGAAATGAATGAGATTAACACCAATGCAAAGGTCAAGATGTCTAGTTATCATATATGAAATTTCATGGTCATACAATAAGATTTGAGAATTTCACAAAAGATTTGGCAACATGTACCACATAAAGTCAACAAATGACTAAGCATGGAAGGAAATTTTCAAATAAATGGAAAACAGCATCATTAATTCCAAGAAAATTCATACACAAACTAGACATGTGATAGATCATTCATGCAAAATTTCAAGTGATTTGGAGGCCAGGAAGTATATGAACAAAAATCAAGAAGATGCACATCATTGGTGTGACACAAATTGTCACACCCTAGTTCACAAAATCATAACTAGCAAACCATAAATGATAAATGCACAATCTTTATATGGAAATGAAGGTGAGCATGTCTAGTTTTACCACAAAACATTTCAGGGGCAATGGATATGTCATGACAATTTCACAAAAGAAATAGCACAATGTATCATTTATACATACATGTTAGGAAACCAATTATCAATTAAAATCCAGCCAATGAAAAATTAATTAAAAATCACAATAAAATACTAGACATTTTCATGAGTTTAATGCAAAAAATCCCACAATTTTTGGAGTTGAAATGAATAAAAAATGAATTGTTGAAGTTGATGAACATTTTGGATGAAATATGAAACACATAGCATGGTATGGAGTCAAACATGGGGTCAACGGTGGCAAAGCTGTAATTAGCGTGCCACTTAACAAAGCTGTGCGTTTTGGGAGTGGAGAACGAAATGTTCTCATTGGTCCAAACCCAATGGAACAGTAAACGCAGCCAATGAGCTTCAAAGTTCTGGGTTTTCAAAACAGCAGCAGGGCATTTCATCATTCAACTTCATCATCATGTAATCATCAAAACAACATCAAGCAAGCAGCATGGTAATAGTAATGTTCTTCACGCAAACATGTCATAAACAAACAAAACTAAAACAATCATGAGAAATTTCTGGGCAGCTTAAGGTTTTAGAAACAACAGCAGGGTTTTAGCAGCAACATCATGTGTTCATCATTGTAAAACAAGCTTCAAGCCAAAATCACATAATAACATGGCATTGGTGTTCAGGTAACATCATACAGCAACAAACCAAGTACAATCCTGGGAAATTCTGGAAAATGCCCTAGGGTTTCAATATGAACAACATAACTTCATTCACACATGAAAAATCAAAGTGTCCAGAAAGTGAAATCAAGCATCCTAAAAGCATCATCATACATCAAATAACAAGAATGTGGCATCACATTTCATTAAATCAATGCTAGCAAGGTAAATCGAGCAGAAATAGGTTTGGACACACAAAATGAAATCCAGATTTCTTGGCCATGACACAACCATTTCAAGCAATCTATAGTTTATTAGAATCAGCTCAAGAAGATCTTTCATAAATATATCATGGCATGGCAAAGGATTGAGTTCGAATACTTACTTGGTTTTGAAGCAAAATGTGAAACAGGGCTGCTTTGATGGTTACAAGTGCAAACAGATGCAGGCAATGCTTGGTAGTGAAGGATGCTTGAAGTCCTGTTGCTCAGCTATGCATGAAGATGTCCAAACCACAATCTGCCATTGTTGTATGCTTAGTGAAAACAGAACATGGAAGGTCGTGCAGATGATGATTGATTCTTGCAAAAGGCTTCAGATGATGGCCATATGATGGAGCAATGAAGAAAGGTTTGAGGGTTTTGGAGCTTTGAGCAGAAAAATGTCAATCCAGCCAAAAGGAAAAATGAGAGAATGAATATGTTTTCTGTGATGGCTGCTGTTCCTAGAGAAAATGAATCATGTGTCCAGTCAGTAGTGTTTGTCCATGACAGAAAATCTGATGCACCAAACTGTTATGTGTAAGTACAAGCATGGTTGTGGAAGTATGGTGCAAACATGTACTTTTCCAATTCTTAAGCAACTAAGACATGGCTTCTTGTTTTGCTGTTAATTTTAGGCTGCAAGTGAGGCTTCAAATGACAGAGAAATGACTTGCTAATTTTCTGTTTGAAGGTACCAAGGCATGGTTCAAATGCAAGCATGGAGAGCATGGGTGAAACTTGTACTTTTCTTCCAATTCAAGCAACCAAGCATGGATACATGATGGCCTCATGTACTGCATAATATGAGCTTGCAAACACATTCTAAATGATATTTCTGAGCTGTTCCAATTGGCCAAATGCTGGAAAAATGTTTATATCAAAAAGTCAAACATTGGTCAAACTTGCATTTAAATGAGAAAAGTCAAAATATGCCATCTTGATTGGTGAAGTTTTGGCTCATGAAATTTATATTTTTGGAAAGAGGGGATCAAATGTGACTTGTAGGAAAAAACCCCACCAAAATTGGCCAAACGGTTTGGGAGATATGGCCTTTTGAAGTTCAAGATTTTCTGAAATCGATTCGATCATAACTTGCCAATCACACATGGGAATTGAGAGTTCTTGGACTTTTTGGAAATGGGAGAACAAGATCTTCAACTTTCATGTTGGGCAAAAATTCATTTGAAGCTTGTATCATGATGTAAGTTTGAGGATCAAGACTTTCCATTTATGGCAGGTTTCAGTTACAGGTCCAGTTTCCATTTCTGGAAATTTTCTGTTTGACTTCAAATTCTTCCATGATGAGGTTGGACATGACATATGAGGCTTGTATAGACATGAATGAACTCCTTCAAATCAATTCCATCCATCAAATCACTGATTAAATGGCCAGTTGACCAAGTTTGACTTTCTGTTGACTTTTCTAGGGTTTTGCATGATTGAACCACTTCTGATGAATTCCAAACCCTAATTCCTTGAGACCTTGATTTCCAATGATGTCCCAAGTTGTGTGAACTCTTGATTATTGGTCATGGTGCCCAAATTCTGCAAGAATGGCCATCATCCATTGCTTTGGCTGACTGTTGACTGTCTTTGACCTAATTGCTGATAATTGCTTCAACTGCAAGCAACAAGGTTAGACTGACAATATTTTTGTACTTTTTGGATGATAAACATATGAAAAGCAATAATATACAAATGCAAAACATGCTTGGTGATCAAGAACCACACACACAAGGCAACCTACCCACTAGGAGGGAAGCAAAGGCATGCAATGATCCTTGAGGCTATGATATGAGATGATATGGGCCATGAGGGATCTTAGGGCCAAAATTGGGGTCTTACAAAGGGCATTTGACAAAGGTTGTCGATGGGGCTACATGACAACAAACCTTGTGGAATGCATAAACGGTGTATTCAAAAGCATTAGAAATCTACCAATAACCGCTTTGGTAAGAAAAACCTATTTTAGGTTGGCTTCTACCTTCGCAACCAGAGGTGAAAGATGGAATGCAATGTTAATGTTGGGTCAAATATTCAGTGAATGTTGTATGAAAGTGATGAAAGAGGAAAGTATCAAAGCTAGCACACACGCGGTTACAGTCTTTGACCGTCATACGCAAAATTTCAGTGTACGGGAAATAATGGACCACAATGAGGAGATGCCAAATTTATCCTATATTGTCAAACTAAACAGAAGTTGGTGCAATTGTGGAAAGTTCTAGGTCTTCCGTATTCCTTGCTCCCATGTCATTTCGGCATGTGCACATACTCGCCAGAATGCTTACAACCATCTATTTGATGTTTACAAGGCCATTACCGTCATGAATGTGTATAACAAAAACTTCTCAGTGCTACCAATGGAGGAATACTGACCTCCAAATGAAGGTGACATAGTTTGACACAATGATGAGATGCGAAGAAAGAAAAAGGATGTCCAAAAAGTACGCGTATTAGAACAGAAATGGATACGATTGATAAAATGATAAGATTATGAAGTATATATCGTCAACTAGGACACAATAAGAACAAATGTCCCAATCTAGGAGCAACATATGCATCATAATCTTTTTGTAACCTTTAATTTTTATATATCATTATCTTTTTTTTACAACAAGGTTAACAACAAACATCACTACAATATAAGCAAACTAAAAACAAAACATTTTTAACTAATTACAACAATCAAACTGATGTTATCTCGTCCAAACATCATTTGCATAGCATACTTATCAGTTTTGACTCACACCCAACCAAATATACTATCGAGTCTCTCAATACTTCTAATTTTTCCTCTTCTGGTATCTTTCCATCTAACTAACGAACCAGCTCCCTCTTCAGTTGATCGAAACTACATATGTTTCAGAAGAGCATCAATATTGGAGGTTTGTCTCTCGAATAAATCACTTTTTCCATAGCGACGACGAATACCAAACATGTTTGCAATATAACGAAATGAGATATGAAAAAATGAATCACACAACACCTCTATTTATTAAAAAAATTACACATTACACTGAGGTGTCAGACCAATTGGCGTCTCCTCTCACTTTATACACATGGACGTCAATTGGATTGGTAGCACCATGTGTTGTAGCCAATCCAATTGGTGCCTCCACTTAAAGTTTAAGGGTAGGCGCCAATTGGTCTGACGCGCCTTGCCTTACGTATTTTTTTTGAAACTGGAGTAGTTTGGGAATTCTTTTGAAAACAAGGTTATTTTGGGATTTTTTTTAAACAAGGGTATTTGAGTAAAAATTTCAAGGTTTGTCGGAACATGGTTTATATGTCCGCCAAAGTCAAATACTTACAAATTTGGATGAAGATTTATTGAGAAAAATAAGAAGCATCTTCTATTCTAAAATATACCGGGAGAAAACCAAGACCCAAATTGATTAAACATAAATTTAAAAAAAGATTTATATAGAATGACACCCCTCGTTTTACCAAACGGTTTTATAGAAATGAATTAAATTAAATTCTAAATAAGTCAAACTCTAAATCTAATATGGTATGAGAGTCTATTGACCGAATCATATGAAACTCATCATTTATACTCATACACAAAATCAATAGTATTTAGCCTGAGGGTTTTTTAAGAAATATCTCAA
This sequence comes from Lathyrus oleraceus, assembly GCF_024323335.1. Taxonomy (NCBI): domain Eukaryota; kingdom Viridiplantae; phylum Streptophyta; class Magnoliopsida; order Fabales; family Fabaceae; genus Lathyrus; species Lathyrus oleraceus. The sequence goes on along the minus strand of NC_066582.1, from coordinate 64,744,899 downwards.
GTTCCACATTAGTTATAGATAAAGACAGAAAAGATTTTATATAGAGTGAGACCATTCATTTTATAAGACAAATATGTAGGAATGAATCAGGGAAAATTCTAATTCTAACGTGGTATCCAGAGTCTATCGAATTGGGTCATCCATCATTTATATATGCACATCAAATGGGTGTTCGCAGGCGGGTTGTTCAGTTTTGAGAGAATTTGATGCCCAAATTGATAAAAAAGAATATGGATTAGTTTGAATTGGATTTGCATTTTTTTCCAATAAAACTCAAACTAAACCAAATCGAAAAACAATAGATTGGATTGGGTTGAAAATAAATGTGCAAAAATATTTTTTTAAAATATCTAATTCATATGACTAATTTTATATATTAGTATAAAAAAAAACTATATAGCTGTAAATGTCACGCGTTTCACTTTTTTATTTATTTTTGAAGTTGAATAGCTTATACAAGTTTCAATAATAATAATATAAATTATATAAATTAATATGATTTTTTTAAAATAATCAACATTTTTAATTAATTTTTTAAAATAATCAATATTTTAAATTAAATACCAAAGTAATCAACTTTTAAACAAAAAAAAATTATATGGCAAGAGGAGTAGCCATGCGTAATGGCATATGCACTCAAAAATTATACATAGGCGCCATCAGGCATGACACATGCTTAGACAACATGCGAATGCATGTGGCGCATGCATGTATCCTCTAGGAGCATGTGTCACAGGCAGTGACTACTGTTTTGTTTGTGTTTTTTTTATAATTATTTTAACTAAATTTATTTGAAAGAAAATAGAAAATAGAAAATATTTTATAATATCATTTTATAAAATTGAGTTACACAACGATTGAATAGAAAATCAATAACCTGCTCGATCGTAACGTTCACCAATTCGACATCCCGACGCATTCGCTTGGCTTTGAGGTATCCCATGATTTCTCCAAGGAGTTTGGGGTCTCCTAGTATTGGTATGAGGAAAAGGTTGTTGGTGTGAGGGTCCTGGCATATTTAACAAATTTTCAATCATTTATCCCCAGTAGTCAGGTGTGTCACCAACGGTGCCGCCATAATCAAGTTTGGTGTTCATGCTGCCGCCTGAGGTATATGTCGGTAAGGTCTCCAAAATGACAACAGTCACGGGAGCATAATGTATAACAATTAAAAAAATACAATAACAACAGTCACCAGAACATAATGTCTAGCAATTAAAAAAATACAAAATAATTATATTGCAATTAAATATTTTATGCTTTATAACATTACGAAGGTCTCACTTTTCACATTTCACACTTTTATTTCTTCTATTTAATTTTTCATATTTTTATTTTAAATGCACTCTTATGGATGGAATATGCAGATGTAATTAAATATAGAAGAAAATGTAAGTTTTTTTTTATAGATTTTATCATTATTTATGTTATCTTTATTTATTTGTTTATGTTGTATATTATTGTTAATATTATTTATTTTTATTTGTATGCTTTTTATTATTATTGATGTCACATTTTATATTAATTAATTAATTTATATTACTTTATTTATTTATTTATTTATTTATTTATTTATTTATTTATTTATTTATAGTGATGTAGAGTGTAAATAGTTTGATTATATCTTCGTAGATATAGATAGATTATAAAAGAAATGATGCCATTTGAATTTATTATTTAAATTTAATTAATATATACAACAATAAGAATATTTTCTTAAATAACCATATCTTTAATTCAAGAACCATATTTATATGGTGATGTACACTTTGGTTATATCCTCATAGCTATAGATAGATTATAAAAGAAATGCTACTATTTTGAAAATAGTCATATTTTAAAAAAAATAATCTAAAATAACCATATTTTCATATTAAATACCAAAGTAACCATGAGAGACCTCGAAGGCAAGCGAATGCGTCATATTTTATATTGTGTCGTAGTGTAATTCAATTTAATGAAATAATATTATAAATTGTTTTTTATTTTTATTTTTTTTTCAATTTTTTAAATTAAAAATTAAAAAAAACTCAAATAAAGAAATAGTCACTCCCTCCCTGTGGCGCATGCTCCTAGAGGATGCACGCATGCACATACAATGGCGTGTTGTCTAAGCATGTGTCATGTTTGGTGGTGTTTATTTATAATTTTTTAGTATATGCGCCGTCAAGCATGGCTATTCTTTTTGCCACGTATTTTTTTTAAAATGGTTATTTTGGTATTTAATTTAAAATATTGGTTATTTTTAAAAATTAATTAAAAATGTTGGTTATTTAAAAAAAATTAATATATTTGGTTCGAATAGACGGACTCGTCGATAGAATTTTAAAAATTTGTTGCTCAAATCAATTAACATCGGGTTCAATTGATTTGCTTTTTTTCATATTTTTATTTTAAATGCATTCTTATGGATGGAATATGCAGAAGTAATTAAACAGAAAAGAAAATGTAAGTTTCTTTTATAGATTTTATTATTATTTATTTGTTTATGTTATATATTATTGTTAATAATATTTATTTATATTTATTTTATTTGTATGCTTTTATTATTGATGTTATATTTTATATATTTATTTATTTATTTATTGTGATGTAGAGTGTAAATAGTTTGATTATATCCTTGTAGAATCGTAGATATAGATAGATTATAAAAGAAATGATGCCATTTGAATTCATTATTTAAATTTAATTAATATATACAACAATAAGAATATTTTTTTAAATAACCATATGTTTTAATTCAAGAACCATATTTATTTATGGTGATGTAGAGTGTAGACACTTTGGTTATATCCTCATAGGTATAGATAGATTATAAAAGAAATGCTACTATTTTGAAAATAGTCATATTTAAAAAAATCCAAAATAATCATATTTTCATATTAAATATTAAAGTAATCATGAGAGACCTCGAAGGCAAACGAATGTGCCAGATTTTCTATTGTATCGTCGTGTAATTCAATTATATGAAATGATATTATAAATTATAAATTATTATTTTTTTTCAATTTTTTTAATTAAAAATTAAAAGAAAAACTCAAATAAAAAATAATCACTGCGTGTGGCGCATGCTCGAATGCATACATGCGCCACATACGGTGGCATGTTGTTTAAGTTGTGTCATGCTTGGTGGTGTTTATGTATAATTTTTTAGTGTATGCGCCATCAAGCATGGCTACTCTTTTTGCCACATATATTTTTTTTAAAATGGTTATTTTGGTATTTAATTTGAAATATTAATTATTTAAAAAAAAATATGGATGGTTTGGATAGATGGACTCGCCGGTAGAATTTTGAAAATCTATTACTCAAACCAATTAACATCGGGTTCCATTGATTTGCTTCGGTTTTTGCGCGAACTAAAAAAAGTCTGACCCAAACACCATAGTAGTTTTAAATATTTAGAAAATAAAAATATTTTGTTTTAATAATTATAGCTCCTAGTGAGGATTGAACTTCGCCGGTAGAATTTTGAAAATCTGTTGCTCAAACCAATTAAGATCGGGTTCCATTGATTTGCTTCGGTTTTTGCGCGAACTAAAAAAAGTCTGACCCAAACACCATAGTAGTTTTAAATATTTAGAAAATAAAAATAATTTGTTTTAACAATTATAGCTCCCAGTGAGGATTGAACTCACGACCTTTCCCTTACGAAGGGAACGCACTACCACTATGCTATGGAAGCTAGACAATTTAAAACTTATATTGGGCCTATTGTCTATTTAAACTTGTTCCCTACTTTTTATTATTATTATTATTATTATTATTATTATTATTATTATTATTATTATTATTATTATTATTATTATTATTATTATTATTATTATTATTATTATTTTATTATTATTCTTATTACTTTAATGTTAAAAATAATATAAATAATCGAAAGATTCTGAAAGCACTTTTAAGATTTTGAAAGCACCACTCGTCCTTGTGTTTATTGGGAAGAATTGTTACGATTGGGTGGCACTTGGCAAATTACATGAAAAATTAGGTAAATTTTTGTTCACATCCTTAATGTATGGCTCACACCTGTGAAAATTTTAAATTGCCTTCAGGTGTTTTTGGAGATGCATCTTCGGACGCACCTTAGATAATCTCATCCTTGATAAATCAAGCAACGACCCCAATTTTCTCAAAAATTGGTCCGGAGATGCATCTTCAAAAACACCACCGAGTTCATTTTAAGATATTTAAACAACATTATTTTAGATATGCATCTTTGAGAACTTCCATGCATGTATCTTTGGCAAAAACATTGTCATAAGTTTGTATTTTTTTAAGGCAAAGTCATTTTAATCTTACTAACAATGTCATATTTGATTCAAACATTAATAAACATGCACATTATAGAACAAAGTAATGCATTAATTAAAAAAATATCCAATAAAATTACAAAAATTATTCTCAATGTATGGAAAATAATATAAAAACATCACAAAATACAAAAAAATAAAATAAAGCATAACATATTGCGTATGCCTAATCCTAACCTCCTGCCTCCTCCTTTGCCACCGGGAATACAAGGCATTAAGTGACTCGGTAATCCAAGGCAGAAAATGAAGAAGGACAAGAGGAGTCTATCTATCGCGCATTATATATTAAATGCGTTTGCAGACACATCTCCAAAAAACACCTAAGTTTGAAAAAAAGGGTTAATTCAAAGATGCATATGCAGAAAAATCCTAAGACATATACATAGATGCATCTCCAAATTAAATTTTGGCGAGGTGAGAGACGCTCAACCATTTGTGCTTATTTTATGGGAAAATGATGCCTTCAGAGGTGCATCTCTAAAAACTATGAACATTTTTACTTTTTTTTACAGGGGTTAAGGAGAACCTATAGAGATGGGAAAAGGAAATCCTGAACAATTATAAATATCTTGTTAAGTTTTTAGTAGTTTGTTTGTTTCCCTAATAAATTCCTGCTTGTTAGGAATTTGTTGCTTTTACGTATTCTTTAGCAGAATTTATGTTATTAGGACTGGTTAAACGTGGAATTAGTGGTTCCTTTATTTTCTAAGTTATTGGTTACTTACACTTGTATTTAACTACATTTCAATTCAATAAATTGGTATTCAAATTCTGCAATATATCATTCTTACGATTTAACATTTGGTACAAGAGCTCCCTACTGGGGCCTGAGTTGAAAAAGCCACAACTGTCATTCTTGTCGCAGTAAGGGTTATTTCAATGGCGTCTAAAAATAACAGCTTTGTACAACATGTTATTCAACGCTTCGATGGTCACTATGATCTGAAGTATGTTGATGGAAAATTTCTTGAAATCTAAAGAGTATTGGACTCTTGTGGAAATTGGCATCACTGCACCAGAAAATGAATCTGCTTTGATAGAAGCACATAAAAAGACGTTAAATGGTAAGAGATTGAAGGATTTAAAGACAAAGAATTATTTGTTTCAAGAAATTAATCATATTTTACTGGAGACCATCCTAAACAAGGACTCTGCTAAAGATATATGGGATGCAATGAAGAAGAAGTACCAAGGCACTGCACGAGTAAAACATGCACAACTCCAAGCTCTTCGCAAAGAGTTTAGATTTCTTCACATGAAGGAAGACAACTTGGTGAATGATTATTTTTCAAGAACAATGTCAATTGCAAACAAGATGCGCATTAACGGGGACAAATTGGAAGAGGTTGCGGTCATTGAGAAAATCCTTTGCTCAATGACATGCAAATTTGATTATGTGGTGTGTTCCATTGAAGAATCTAATGACATTGATAGTCTTTAGATTGATAAGTTGCAAAGCTCACTATTAGTTCATGAGCAAAGGATGGTTAGTTATGCCGTGGAGGAGCAAGCCTTGAAAGTCACTACTGATGAAGGAACCATTTCTTCAGGAAGAGGACGCGAGGGATTTTGAGGAAGAGGCAGAGGTAGAGGACGTCAACTTTATAATCGAGAAGCACAATTTGACATGGCAAGGGTGAAATGTTATCCTTGTCACAAGAATGTCCATTATCAATATGAATTCACTTCCAAAGAGAAGGAAACCAAGGTACATTTTTCTGAAACTGAAAAAGAATTGTGCTTGATGGCTTACAGTGACAAGGATAATTTACTAGGTAATACTTGGTATTTAGACTCAGGGTGCAGCAATCACATGTGTGGAAACAAGTCTTGGTTTTATGATTTAGATGGAATATTTAGAGAAACTGTGAAGCTTGGTAACAATTATTGCATTTTTGTCATGGGAAAAAGGGATATTAAATTCCATGTTAAGAACAATATTATCCATACAATTTCTAGTGTGTTTTATGTCCCAGGTTTGAAAAGTAATCTCATTAGTATGGGACAGCTGCAAGAAAAAGGTTACATTATCATTATCCAACAAAGTAAGTGTCAAATTCATCATCCTGAGAAGAGTCTAATAGTTGAAGCAGAAATAACATCCAATCGTATGTTCCCTATACACATTCAACATAGTGTCCAGAAGTGTTTCTCCATAAAAGTGCAAGATCCGACATGGTTGTGGCATCTACGTTATGGTCATTTGAGTTTCAAAGGCTTGAAAACCCTATATGATAAGAACATGATGGAAGGACATACCAATATCAACAATCCCATAGAAATGTGTGAAGATTGTATTATCGGTAAACAACATCGTGATTCTTTCCCACAAGCAAAAGCATGGAGAGATGAGAAAATTCTATAATTGTTGCATTCTGACATTTGTTGACCAATCAATCCAACCTTGAACGGAAACAAAAGGTATTTCATTACCTTCATAGATGATTATAGTAGAAAAATATGGATTTACTTTTCACATGAGAAATCTGAAGCCTTTACTGTTTTTAAAAGCTTGAAGGCTCGAGTTGAAAAAGAATCTGGCAAGTGCATTCAGACCCTTCGTACAGATCATGGTGGTGAGTTTAACTCACATGACTTTGATAGTTTTTGTGAATTTCATGGAATACGGAGGCAGCTTACTGCTGCATACACACCAGAATAAAACGGTGTGGACGAAAGAAAGAATCAGACGATTATGAACATGGTGCGAAGCATGATGGTGAAAGGGGGTATTCTAAAGTCTTTCTGGGCAGAAGCAATCAATTGGAGAGCTCATATACTCAATTGAAGTCCTACACTTGCTGTGAAAAACACAATGCCTCAAGAAGTTTGGAGCAATGTCAGGCCTTCAGTTGACCACTTCAGAATTTTTGGGTGTACACCGTATGCTCATGTTCCGAACGAGAAGAGAATAAAATTTGATGATAAGAGTGTTAAATGTGTCCTTATTGGTGTTAGTGAAGAATACAAGTTATAGAGGTTATATAATCTCATTACCGAGAAAATAATCATAAGTTGAGACGTTCTCTTTGATGAATAAAATACATGGGATTAGAGCATCATCGAGAAACAACAAATGTTAATTAATGGTGTGGAAGTTGGCGATACAAGTCAGGATTCTGAATCACAGTTGCAGCTTCCTACTCAGTCCCTTGGAGAAATTTTTCCAAATCCTTCATCAAGTGTCTCAACTCCAAATGAAGATCAATCATCTATTTCAAAACCACAACGACAAAGGAGAAGACCGTATTGAATGATATATTATGTGAATGGAGATGAACTGTTTGATGAGGATACTACTGCACAACTTGCTTTATTTGCAGGCTCTTATCCTATATTATTCATAAAAGCAGTGAAAGAATAAAAATGGGAAAAATCCATGGATGCAGAAATTGAAGCCATAGAGAAGAATAAGACTTGGGAATTAACTGATCCTCCTAAAGGGAAAAAAACCATTAGTGTGAAGTGGGTTTACAAAGTTGAATGAAAACGGAGAAATTGGCAAGTTTAAAGCAAGTCTAATTATCAAAGGCTACAACCAAGAGCGTGGGGTTGACTATGAAGAATTCTTTACTCCTGTAGCAAGACAAGATACAATTCGATTGGTGGTTTCTTTAGCAGCATAAAATCCATGGCCTATAGTTCAACTTGTTGTAAAATCTGCCTTCCTGAATGGTGAATTACTTGAGCAAGTCTACATTGAGCAACCTCCTGGTTATGTGTTAAAAGGTAATGAACATAAGGTTTACAAATTGAAGAAGGCCTTATATGGTCTGAAGCAAGCACCTCGAGTCTGGTAAAGTTGTATAGAAGATCACTTTGAGAAGGCAGGTTTCAACAAATGTTCATAGGAGTATACTTTATTCATCAAGTATGGCGAAGAAGGTAAAATATTGATAGTTTGCTTATATTTTGATGATCTTATTTTCATGGGTAATTATGAAACTATGTTTACTGATTTTAAGAGCTCTATGATGGCTGATTTTGACATGAGTGATTTAGGAAAGATGAAATATTATCTTGGTATAAAAGTAGTGCAAACAGGTGTTGGTTTGTTTATTGGGCAAAAGAAATACGCTCAAGAGATTTTGGAGAGGTTTCACATGGAGAATTGTAACCCGGTTGGAACTCCGACTGAACCCGATTTAAAGCTCTCAGGTGATCATGATGGAGATAGGGTTGACAGTACTTACTTCAAACAAATTGTTGGAAGTTTAATGTACTTGCATCCACTAGGCCTGATATCATGTATGTTGTGTGTGTGATTAGTAGGTATATGGAAAGACCAACAAAGATGCATCTCAAATTTTCAAAAAGGGTGTTCCGTTACTTGAAAGGAACAACAAATTTTGGTATATTCTACAAGAAAAATGGAGAATTTGTTTTAACTGGTTTCACAGACAGCGATTATGCGGGTGATTTGGACGGCACGCGAAGTACATCTTGTCATGTGTTTATGATGGGATCAGCTGTTATATCATGGGAATCAAAGAAGCAACAAGTTGTAACTTTGTCCACAATCGAAGCGGGGTTCATAGCTGCAACAACTTCTACATGCCAAGCAATTTGGCTAAGAACAATTCTCGAGGAGTTATATTTTCATCAAAATAGGCCAACTATGATTCATTGTGATAATAGTTCAACTATCAAGCTCTTTAGAAATCCAATTTTACATGGGAGAAGTAAACACATTAATGTAGGGTATCATTTTCTTCGTGATCTTGTTATTGAAAGAACTATAGATTTAGTGTATTGTCGAAGTGAAGACCAAGTGGCTGATATTATGACCAAGTCTTTAAAGCTGGAAGCATTTGTAAAGCTACTTGGATTACTTGGAGTTTGTTCAAGTTTAGTTTTAAAACTGATCCATATATTATAATATGACTCGGTTTAAGGGAGGGTGTTAAGTTTTTAGTAGTTTGTTTGTTTCCCTAACAATTCCTACTTGTTAGGAAGTTTGTTGCTTTTACCTATTCTTTAGCAGAACCTATGTTATTAGGACTAGTTAAACGTGGAATTAGTGGTTCCTTTATTTTCTAGGTTATTGGTTACTTACACTTGTATTTAACTGCATTTTAATTCAATAAATTAGTACTTAAATTCTGCAATATATCATTCTTACGATTTAATAATCTGACTTACCGGGTAGATCGATGCAACACCATTCAAAATAGGGTATGAAAAGGCCCTTTTAAACAATTGTGTGTATAAATGTTGTGTGTGTCAACCTTTCTCGTGTTTAACATTGTCGTAGTAGAGTCCTTATGAATCAACAATATAGGAAGGGTGCTCTTAGAGTAATCCCAAACTTAAAATCTACATACTCAACTTCGTTGCATATTTAAAGTTCTACAATATAAAATATAGTCAAATCATATAATATAAAGACTTTATAATAATTATTTGATAACTTCATTAATTTATGTTGGTTACAACTATTTTTTTTTCAAGATGAGTGACATTGTTTGAACTTTCTGTATATGTTAGACTAGTGATTTTTTTTAAATAATCACTTTTTTCAATTTAAATACCAAAATAATCAATTTTTCAAAAAAATACCAAAATAATCATTTTTCCCTACAGATACGCCAGTTGAACTGGTACATCCAATTACCTTTCAAAGGAGGTGTCATTGGAGCTGGCGTATGCTTGCAATGACAATGCATGTAAGCGCCCATGCATCTGGGCATGCATGCCTTGATGCCACAGGCATTGGCGCATGCATACACTACATAGTGTATGCGTCAATGCATGTGGCGTATGCACCTTTCATTTTTTTTAAATTTTAAATTTTATAATATAATTAATTAAATTAAATACTTGAATTAAAAATTATATTATATTCTAAAGTAAAAATACATATAATTAACAAGAAATTTAATGACACGCCCGATTGAAACGCCCCCATGTTCCACATCCAGGTGCGTTAGTCTGTCTTCGAGGTCTCCCATGATTTTCCTGAGGTGTTTGAGGTCTTTGAGTGCTGACAAAATTCAATGGTGGTTGGTGTGAAGATCTGGTGGAAGTTCCAACGGTATTTGATAGATTTGTGATCATTTGTCCCTAATAGCTGGGGGATTGTCGCCAACGGCGCTTCTATAATTGAGTTCGGTGTCCATGTTGTCGTAGCTGGGTTGTTGTGGTTGGGTGAATTGTGGACGATATGGTTTCCCAAATTGGGACATTGAATCATTTTGGAAACGAAACAATGGTTCCTGGGGTGTACTAAAGTCAAACAATGGTTGGGTGTTATGGTGATGAGATGTTTGGGTGTTCATTGGACAGTTGTGGTGGCTGCGTATGGTTGTTAGGGGTTAGGGTTTGATTCTTGGTTTTAAGTTTTGGTGTGTGGCATGAATTGGTTGCGAGGTTGGTGTTTGGTTGTTGGGTGTATATGGTAGGGTGATGGTGTGAGGTTGGTCGTTAGGTTTGGGTGGGTTGACATTGTTCTTGGACAGGGATTAGTTGTTGGGTGTATGATGACAAAACTCGTTGGTGTGGATCAATCAAATACATTGGCTTAGACACAAATTATGGCGTTGTAACCGACCTAAACCATGTCGTATAATGTTGAGTTGGTCTAGAATCTTGTATGACTGGTTCATTTAAGAGGTGTTGTCGTTGATTCCTCCAATGACGACATATCTCTTTTGTGAAGTCTCTTCAGTCGGAATAATCCCATTCGCCACCGACTCTTTGTTGATGCCAATCTTCCAAACATGTCGGAGGTTCTGGAATTTGTTGTTGCATATCGAACTATAGTTTTACACGGTCACTCTGGTGCATCTCCACAGTAGTGAACCGGATAATTGATGTTTTTGCTGTCCAAACTGCAGCATCATCATGGTTAACCTGATGATCAAGACCCAAATATGGCCTCCAGATAAAATGTACAAGAATATAACATGATTAGATGATATGTAATTGGATTTTTTTTTAATAAAATGTAGAGTTGTGTAGTAGTATTACATCGTCTGGTCCAATATGGTCTAATAGATTGCAATAGACTACTACAGTGTGTTTCAGACACCTGTTGTAGTTCATCCCTTTAACTGACCACCTAGATCGAAAATATTTGAAAATTATTATTTACAGTTAGTTGTAATATAAGTCTAATAAATTAGATGGTAAAATTTTAAACTTACTTTGTTGCAAAGGGGAATATGAATAGATTCTCGTTTACCGGGGCGAATGACAACATTCTTGACCAACCCCATGCTTGTAGAAAATAGGCGCATGAAGAAAATGTACAAGTATTTTTTTGGCATTTTTACACAACGCACTATATAGATGGGACAAAATAGCTGAACCCCAACTATATGTGTTTACCTTATTTATGTTTCGTAACAACGACAAATACATAATATTTACTATATTACAAGTACTTTCAGGGAATAAAAAATTAACAAATAGAATCATAATATAACACTGAGCTTTAATTATCTTTTCATACTCGGTAGATTCTTCGGTTAATGTTATACTTACATAATATTGTTTAAGATATTTTAAGTTAATACCTTGACCCCTAGCTTGACTAGAAGTTTCTCCCGTAGTTATGTCTTCACACAAAGGGGCACCAAAAAATTCATTGAATATAGAGCTATCTTGGTTAACTCTACCATTTACGGCATTACCATCGATACGTAGACCTAATAACATGTAGACATCCTCAAGTGTGACGGTACACTCACCGAAAGGAAGGTGAAATATGTGGGTCTCCATCTCTCCAACAAAGAAAGAATAAATTTGTAGTCAATCGAGTATGAGACTATGTTGAGTAGATTACCAAAACCGCATCCTCGAATATATGGTTCTATCAAAGGATCGTGTGGTACATATTCATGTACACAACATCAAAATCTCTTTGGGTCCTAATAAAACATAAGTAAGAAGAAGTAATAAACAATAGAGACATTTTGTTACTAAATAAGAATAAGAATAAGAATACGTGATCACATACAAATATCGCAATATTATCGATCATTCCTCAATGTTCATCACCCATAGTCAATAGAGACATAATGTTGCAGAGAGATTGACCTTGGTAAAGAGATTGAGTGTTGCAGAGATTGAGTGTTGTATAGGTTGAGTGTTGTAGAGGTTGAGTGTTGTAGAGGTTGAGTGTTACAGGTATTAGTGTTACAGATATTGAGTGTTGCGGATGTTGAGTGTTGTGAGTTGCTGCAATATTTATAGATGAGATAGGTTGACAATTTGTAGCATGTGAGTGCAGCATGTGAAGCATGGGAGTAGGGGAAAGGCTAAGGGTGCATGCATGTGAAGCATATGGTAAGCGCCAAGGCTAAGGGCGCATTCATGTAATTAGGTATGCATGGTAGTAGGCACCAAGGCTAATGGTGCATGGTTGTAGTGGGGTATTCGTTACCTTTAGATTTATTGACTAAATCAAAAGTAAATCATACAATTCGAGTCGCCACCGCACTTCTATTTATCCAAAGGAAAGGTTAGAAAGCAAACAAAAATCGAGAAGTTTTATCGAATCAAAAACTAATAAAAATGTCAGAGATCGGGGTAAGGGGGTTGGTTATGCAATGGGAAGGTTTTAAGCACCCAAAACGTCCTAGGTACTCCTAGGGAGCCCTTTTCACAATGTTGTAAGGTAGGTTGGTATTTGTGAAAAATTATTTGTGCAAACATGGTTGGGAAGATGAGAGAAGAATGTACAAATTATTTACAATTTTTGTGTTTGAATGGATAAACCCATTGCCGACGTACCATCTTAAAAAAGATTAGGATCAAAACCTCGTAGTTCGGGGTAAAAATCTCAAAACAAGTTGGTGAATTGATTGGTCCAAAAGCCTTAAGGTATTTTGTTATCAAAGGGATAAAACTCAACCTAAAACCATAAATCCACCATGTGAGGATAGCTTCAACATGCTAGTGAGGGGTTAACCCTATAATAAGCATGGAAGACTCATTGTCCATCACTAAGGATATAAGTGAGTATTATATCAGCCTCAAGGATAACTCAAACCTAATAGCTAATGTTTATAAAAAGCTTTGAAAAGGAGTGGCCATTAAAACAACAAAAACATTGAGTGAGTTGTATTTACCAATGAAAAGTATTCACAAAGTATGGTCAAAATTGACTTAAGGATTCAATTCAAAATAAGTGTTATGAAAAGAAGTTTGAAAATCAAAAGCATAGTGCTTAGGTTTCTAATTTGAAAACAAATGTTAATGTTTGCCAAAAGTTTTGGCTTGGGTTAGAGTGGAGGGAAGAAGAAGAATGGCTAAGTCCTAAACATACAAAGATGAAGGAAGAGAAATAAAACCATAAATGGAGTTCCCTTCTTGAGATCATAGTGATGATCCAAGTAGCTCCCATCCTTTGGAATAAGCAAGCAAATAAGCAAATACTCAAGCAATCAAGCACACAATCAAACAAGCTCCTAGGAATCTTCCAATGGCTTTTGCATCTTTCACTTTGGATGATCATGACAATGGTTCTTCTATTTGGCTCAAGTTGGAATCCCTAGCACAAGAACACACACATCAAAAAGTTCCATAATGCAAACAAAGAATGGACAAAAGTGAGTTTAGAGATTAGGTCCTTTCAATTCATCTTCAACATTAAGCATTCTAAAGGCATGATGCCTAGTTGCTCTTTGACATTTATAGCACTCTAAAGGCATGAGGCCTAGTTTCTCTTTGACTCCATTTTGCATAGGGAATATCCTAAAGTCTAAGTCCTTTTGTCCATTTTTGCATTTGGTTCACACAAACAGAAAAACAACACAAGCACAATAGTATATACACAATTATGTGCTCAAGTGAGCAAAAGGCAAATTGCATTAACATAAACATGAGCTCAAGTGAGCAAAGGGCAAAAGCAAATGAAATAATGTGCAAGAATATTAAATTGCATTAATGTAAAGTGCAAGAATTAAAAAGTTAGTGGTCAATAGTTAGAGTTAGTGTGCCATAAGGCAATTTAGCGCTATGTTAAGCAATCGTAAGTGGACTAATATAGTAGTCACACCTATCTGAGGCCGGTCAATAAAAATATAGGCAACAAACACAAGTTAGAGACCTTGACTAGTAAGCCAAGCTCCTACAACTTGCCATGCCAAAAGAAAAGAAGAATGATCTTGTATTGATTTAGGTTTTTGCTTGATTAAGAAGCAGCCTATCCTTAATGCAAAGCCATTCACTTGATCTTTGATTAAGATGAATTAGATTTGAATCAAGGAAGGTTAACCTCCCATATATCAAGGCTAACCACCAATCTTTAACTCATTGATCAAAAAGAAAAAAGATGAAGAAGAAGATGAATAAGAATGTACATGAATTGAAATTCAAATGAAATAAGCAAAGTACATTGACCAAAGATAAATGGAATCAAGGTCAAACAATAGTAAACAGAAGCAAAATGAAACTTAGAAGTCAAGAAACAAATAAAATATTTTTGGTATTTTTGAGAATTAAAATAATACTTGAATTAAAATAAATAATTAAAGGTTAAACTTCAAATCCATTTCAAATCAACTTTGAAAAGTCCAAATGGATCATCCTAAGTTCAACAAGGTCAAACAAAGTTTGACAAAAAAAATTCAGCATTTTTAGAACCAGAAACTATTTTTAATCAATTAAAAATGAATAAAAAATAACCTAATTGAACTAAAATCTCAAATAAATCTCAAATCAATTAATAAATTGATGAGAAGATTTTTCATAGATTCATCATCATTCAAATAGGTTAAGAAAATATTTTTGTATTTTTTGAATATTGGAAACTATTTAAAATGAATTAAAAATAACCAGGAAAGAGAAAATTCATAAAAAATATCAAATGACAAAATAAAAAATATTAAAAATCATTTTCAGAAACTAGAATTAAAAATGGAAATAATGCAATTGGTCCCATATTTTTTGGAACTAAAATGAAAGAGTTATGATTTTTTGAAATAAAATGTAATTAAGAAAATAAAATGGATAAATTCAGAAATAACAAAAAACCACACGCGATGGATTGAATCTCATTAAATGACCTGGAAGATCCAAAGGCAATGGAGTGCACGCGCATCATAGGCCAAGGTCAAATGAGAAGCACAATGAATTAAAAATGGTCATAACATCCAATGGTCCTGATTAGATCTAGAAGCATGATCACACGACTCAGATTAAAACTAGCAAACGGACGGTGCTGTACACCACCGTCTTCTCCGGCGAGCTCAGGGATTCCGGCCAAAGTTGCAGGTCAACAAAACTTAACCAGATGAAGTGATCCTCATATCATTGGAAAGTTGGGGTGATGTATATCACCACTGTACCATTGGTTTCTCCTCTAGATCCTCATAGAGAGAGAAATCAGAGAGAGAAAATCATGGTGTTCAATCTGAACTTCATGGATTTGCAAAATTAAAGACACAATTCACATGCCTCTGATGAGAGGACTTCAACCAAGCCAATAAACACAAGAAATCAACAATAATCAATGAGTTTCGATTGAATTTTTTTTGAACATCCACCTCTGAAATGTAGATCTATGGAGCACGATTCTTCACAATTCTTGATTGCAGTTTGCTCTTGAGATGAAGATGAAGCAAGGCCAAGGAATTTTAAGTCCAATAATCAACCAATGAAGTTGAAAATTGGATCTGAAAAATGAAAGTGAAATTGCACAATTCCTTTAGAGTGAGGTTTGGATTGATTTCTGCAACATATGAGGCGCCTTAAGGTTGGTTTGTGATGAAGGTATGCATCTCTATTTATAGCAAGGCAAGCTGCAAGGCATGTAAGTTTCATGTGCATGAGTGATGAGGGCCTCCATGCATGGGCCTGTACAGGCGCATGGAGGGCCCAAATCCAATTGGAAATGTAAGCTGGGATGTAATTGAACTAAAATGGACGTGCAGATGTGAATGATTTGACTTGTGCATGAAGTTTGAACATGGTTTCCATAAATGCACCAAAATATTCTCTTCTTCGAAAATGCATATTCCCAAAATGAAACATGGCCTTGTGGGTAATGGTTGGAAAGGTATTGACATGAGGATTAATTGTTATGTTGAACAAAACTCCATTTGGAATTGGGAAATTAGTGAAAATTGGTCATAAAGTTCAAGGTGCAAAACATGTGCATGTGAAAATTTCCAAAATGGACCAACTTCAAGCCCTTCTGATTCAATGATGCAAGTTCCAAATGACAAAACCTTCAACATAAAAACTGAAGTAGACATCTTAAAAATTCCAATTCATTTGATCCCACCTCAAAATAATGAAAAATGAGTGAGTTAGGTCCTTGGTAAGTTAACCAAAAATTAGGGTTTCAGTCAAAATGACCTATAATGTTTTGAAATGGATGATGACCTTCCAAGATTCAAATCAATTTTTTATGAACATGAAAGTTGTTCATATGGTTCTTAAGAACATTTTTTCTCTTGGGGTAATCTTCATTTGACAAACACATCAAAGGTTAGGTCTCAGTGGATTTCAAAATAGTCAGATGAATTGACTGATCAACTTCTCAAGTCCAAACTTCAAATCTTGATGAATTGATGATTTAGGACACTCAAATGAGCTCAAATATACATGAAATTATGAACGAAAGAACTTCCCTTTATTATATTTGATCATGGGTTGAGGTTGCTTTAAGAGCAAGGCACAATCAATGCACAGATGAATTAGGGTTTCCTTGGGAAACAATCCTCAAGCCCTTTGGTTTGCTTTGATAAAATTGAAAAACTGAGATACTTGGGAGGCATATGTGATGATTGAGAGCTTTGTGAACCATTTTCATGCTTGCTTTCATCTTCACATGGCCATATCAATGAGCATAAGATCTCCTAGGAGCCTTGGATCCTATGATTGCTCAAGCTATAAAACAAAAGATGTTAGTGACATATTTTTGTGCTTTTGGTTAGTAAACAAAATAAGAAAAGCAATAATATACAATTCAAGCATGCTTGGTGGTCTCAAACCAACTCACACAAGTTCCCACCCAAAGGTTAGGGAGCCAAGATGCTATGATCCTTGAGGCAAATGCAATTGCAATGATATGATGCCATGAGGGATCTTAGGGTCAAAATTAGGGTCTTACAATGGCTTACTTTTAAGCATGCAGGAAAGTGGCACCAATGTATGTGGCACATGGCTTGATTTATGCGCCATTGATAAGGGCACCTGCTTTGGATTATTAGGGCATACAAATCTTTGCAAGCGCATGCTTTGGCTTATTAGGGAAGAGAATCATGCAGGCGCATGCTTTGCCTTGTCATGTCTCTGCATGGAATCTTGCAGATTCTTTGCGTGATTAGTACACTTGCCTTTGCTGCCTTCATCGTCTCCCCTATTTAACTACATGTTAATATGTGATCAATGCATTCACCATAAAACACTAAACTTACATTTAAAAAAATGTCTTCGTCACCACATTACATGATCAGTGTCCATACCAATGGTGAAATGTTTAAGCATCACTTATTCGGTTTTTGTTTTCGCAACATAGAAGTAACTCGATTTATAATAAATCGACGATCAAATTTTTCACATTTGAAATAAAAAATAGAAAAGAAATTGCAGTTTAGTCAGGTGAGACAGATCATCTATAAAAATACGGTATGGTTTACAAATAACCAAGTAAAGTTTTATCAGTTGAAGATTCGAGATGATGATGATGTTCAACATATGTTTGTCAGTCATGAACAATCTGGGTACAGTGATATAGAGTTATATATATATTAAGACAATAACATCAAGTGTCTTAGCTTGTTGATCAATCACAAGTGTTTTGTGAAATTGATGACGACGAACAAGCTGAAGTCAATGTTGTTGATGAGGAAGAAGAAGAAGTCGAGTTATTGGTTGATTCAATGGTGAATGATGAAGAAGAGGAGTCATTACCAGATAGTCATGTATATTTTCCACCTCAATACATGACAAGCTTGAATTTGGGTGCAGATGAATCTTCGTCAAATATATTTTACAATCCTTATGTGCAAATTCAAGGATCATTGAAAGAAGGAGACAAATTTCACCCAAAAGAAGACTGTATAAAAGCCATTAAAACATATCACATGGAATTATCAGCTATTTATAGGGTTGATCGAACTAATGGAATGAGGTATAAGATTTATTGTCAAAATGAGCTCTTCCTTTTCTGGTTGTCAGATTCTTACCGGAAGAGGAGTGATTTTTGGGAGATTAGTTCCATGGGTCCAGTGCACACATGGTTAATCATGAATCCAATGTAAGACCATCGATGTATTCCATTGGAGAAGTGGACTAAGGCATACGACAATGGTCAACGTTGGGGCCACATGAAAACAAATCTCGTGAAATCAATGAACTCTGTCTTTAAAGACATCTAAAACCTATCTATAACCGCTTTAGTGCAAGTAACCTATTTTAGGCTAGGGGCGTTGTTTGAGACTATATGTTCTAAATGGAGTTCAATGTTACAATTTGGGCAGTTGTTCAGTGATTCTTCCATAAAATTCATTAGAGAGGAAGTTGCCAAAGCTAACACACATGTGGTCACAGTGTTTGACCATACTAAAGGTTGGTACAATGTTGTTGAGTCCATGGATCATAATAAAGGCATTCTGAGGGGACAATATAAAGTGGAACTAGATAGAGGTTGGTGCGACTGCGAAAAGTTTCAAGCCTCTCGTATGCCCTGATCCCATGTCATAGCGGCATGTTGAAAAGTTCGACGAGATTCATTCTACTTACTATCCGACATTTACAAAGTCATAAACCTCTCCAATGTTTACAAAATTAGCTTTTCAGTGGTAGCAAAAGAGGATTACTGGCTTGTATATCAAGGTGAGATTCTCTGACACAATGAAGTAATGCGAAGAAAGAAAAAAGGCCGCCCAAACAACACCTGTATTCGAATCGAAAATGGATACGACGAATAAAAAGGTTCAATAATGTAGTTCATGTCGCTAGCACGGTCATAATCGTACTAACTGTCCCAGTGTTGGAACAAGCACAATAAGATAATTTTAGTTGTAACTCTTTTGTTTTATATTAAAAACAACATTTATTTCATATGATAATTTTGTGAGGAAATACCATCACAAACAAATACAACACATACAACACACAAGCAACACATAAACAACGACACAACAAACTACAACAGATAAAATACCATTATTATAACTGCGCGATTACAACCATCAAAACAATTTTGAACATAGTATACATCATCCTGTGAATGTGTCTGTCAGTCTTAATATCCACTCATACATAAACTTCTCCATTTTGGTTGAACGTGGACTCAAGCCATTGAATTCTTCTAATCCTTTCACCCTCTGCAATTTATCCATCTAACCAACGGTTCAACGTACGATTAATACGCTCGAATGATTCTATATTCCAAAGTCGAATCTTTATCGGAGGCTGCACTACTAAAAAGATTAAATCGGCATTTCTCTTGTGAATGTATTCAGACATGGTTAAAGAAAATAAAATCGAAGGAAATTGAAGGAGATTGAAGAAAAATGGAAGGAGGGTAAGAAGTTGTATGAAAAAATATAGAAGATGCGCAATGTATTTATAGATGAACACATGCATGCATGCGCCGTCACACACACATAACACATGCATGCGTCAATGCATGTGGCGCACACTCACAAGCACACATACATGCGCCAGATGCATGTGTGCCTACATGCATTGACATTGCAAGCATGTGCCAGCTCCAATGGCGCCTCCTTTGAAAGATAATTAGATGCGTCAGTTCAACTGGCGCATCAGTAGAGAAAAGTGATTATTTTGGTAATTTTTTTGAAAAATTATTTATTTTGATATTTAAATTGAAAAAGGTGGTTATTTTTAAAAAATTCTAGACTAGTTGCTAGGTTGAATCATTTTTCAATGATATTCAATTTACTGGATAGGTTTGCAAATTAGTAGGGGAGGGGAAGAGATGGCTTCCAAAAAAGAATATTTAAGAAAAAATAGAGAAAATTTTAATACTATTTTTTTAAATAATGATTTTGTATATAATAATAAATGAATATTTATCAGTATTTTTTTTAATTTTTAAAATATAATAACAATATAAATTATAATCGAAGAGTTTATACAAATCCTCCAAAACTTCTCCAAAACAATTTTAAAATTATCCTAAATTAGGAAATTTTTATATTACGAATAAAACTAAACCCATAAAAGCCTCATTTCCTAAACCATTTTCCAAAGTTTCATAACTCATAAACAAAGCCCAAATATATGCATTCTATCTAAAAAGAAAATACTCATAAAATTGTTTCTGTCTTGTAGTCCACTCTCCATTTTACGTACATTGAATCTAGAAGACGATCAACTTTCAAGTATGCTTATATGTAATAAATATTTTTTCTCCTAGAAAGCAAACCAATAAAAATTACTTGTGAATCCAGATTATCTGGAGGTTGACTTCCTAATTGTGAAAAGGTTTTTGAAAAATCATAGTTGGTCATCCCAATTAAAACACTATTGCATATGATTAAAAATATATATGTCGATTAATGTTTATATATATATATATATATATATATATATATATATATATATATATATATATATATATATATATATATATATATATATATATATATATATATATATATATATATATATATATGGATTAATGTTTGAAGAGAGTTGATCAAGTGGATATTCTTGTTGCATGTTCAAGATTGTTGGATTCTTAAAATAGAGGAAGCTAAGCTTAATTCATCATCATTTTACATCTCCATCATCAATTCATGTTTTAATTAAGGTGGGGTTCTTAGGCTCTGAGTTTCTATAGATATAAGTAGGTTCTTTTGTTTTGGGGATTTGGTAGTTTAATCTCATGTTTGACGCATGTTTTACTTGAATGTATGATGAGATTGTGTTTAAATATGCTTGATTCTTGTATTAATTTACATGCATGTGTTTCCAATGTTTCTCTATCTATTAGATTGAATATGATGAGTATTTGTTTGAGTATTAGGGATTTTCAAGAATGAATGCACGCAAAACAAAATTTATGGGTAGGTGTGTCGCGGCGTGATAAATACTCGGGTGTAACGCACACTCAAAATAATAACAGAGTCGTCACCCAAGTTTATTTATTTCAAAATAAAAGGGAAAATATCGATAAAACCCTTAAAGAAAAATAAAATGATCATCGCAACCAAATTCAAATTCGATAGTCAATTATGTGAGACGAATGTATTAGCACCCGTCACATTCGTTGTACTCAACAAGAACCATTTAGTAAGTTTTGCGAATAGAGTGTTAGCGTAAGATATTTATTTTCTTCTAATTATTAAAAGTTTGAAAGGAGAAAGAAAAAGACTAAAAATTTGTTTTTATTAGGTGTTTGACAAGATTGTGAGTCTTGCTCCTAAGAATCTTCAGTTGCGACGAGGAATTCAGAGCTATGTAGTTTTTAATAGCAAATGAGTGTTTGTTAGTTGATTTTAAGTAAACGATGTTTAGGTCGCATTCTAGCGATTAAAAGTTGTTTGTATACTCGCGCATGGGATGCTTAAGCGTTTGTGTGTATTGCGGTAGAATGGATCTCATTTGATCTCCTTCTAGCGGTTAAACATTGCTTGTATGCTCACACATGAAAGACTTAAGCGTTTGTTTCTATCGTGTTAGAATGGATAAAATATTGTTTGTTTGTGAAAGGGTTTAATTTTTTATCGCACTTGGGAAAAAATGAATTTGATTAATTGAATTTTTTTTTAGTGGAAGATGAGTACTCGAATGGTAGACTAATTACAGGCATCATCCAAATACTCGGGGACTAGGATGGACAATTCCGTCCAACTAATCATTTTTCGTCCAACTTTTTTATGAAGTTTGTGAAAGGAATTAAATCAAGATTCCTTAACGAAAGATAAGTATTTAAACGGTAGGGGACTAAGATGGATAATTACATCCAACTGATCTATTTTCATTCGATTGTTTATTTAAAAAAAATATTTGAAGCGTTTTTTATTGAGCTTGAAAAATGACTCGATGTTGATCAAGTGTTTGATTCATATTGCATGAAATTGTTTTGATTATGAAATGGTTCTGAATTTGATGAAGGAGTGATAAAATATTTTGAAAACTTACTTGATGTTGATCAAACATTTTGATTGAAAAAGTTTGATTTTTATTTTTGAATTGCTTTTGATTTTATTAACATGATTAATTACACAAATAACTAATGAAAATAAAAAGAAAAAAGAAAATCATAAAAAATAAAATAAAATGGAGAGGGTGCATTATCAATACAATGGTAGAGTGGAAGCAATGAACGATGGGTTTAAGGCCAAAAAATTCTGAAGTAAAAAACAAAACAAAAACGAAAAAAGAGAGGGGTGTATGCATGAATGTGAAGGTATGGCACCCTAGGCCCAAGGTTCATGGCCCATGCTTACTCAACGCACATCACATGGGGTATGTGGAGTGAAGAAGCGTGATGCTCAGCAAAAAACAACCAAGACCCAAAAGAGGAACACTCAGTCAAGATGGCAAAAAAACTAAAATGAGCAAGATGAGATGGATGGTAGGGATCAAATCTGGGTTTGTATCTCCTTCATCCCTCAAACGCAAATGCAACAACATCCCCAAGCAAACTCCAAATCATGAATTCAGAATTTCTCACAGATATAAATGAAAAAATATATCGAAATTGGCTATGATCTATTACAAACATGAAATAAGCATCCATGTGCGTTAGTCAATGGTGAAAGTGGCAGAAATTTGACATAAAACCGAAATTGGAAAATGGTTCGATCTAGCTCTAATACATAGTTTCAAGTAAAGATAAACATTGATTCATGCTCATAACATAATTGTGATGTTGTTTACATAATTTTATGCAAGAAATAGGTACAACTTAAGAAATCTAGAATTTTAGTGTTCTTGAGTTCAAGAACACTCACGCATTGATAAACCCCAAATCCCAAATCAATGTGGTTTCATGAAATTAAATGAGGGATTACGTGCGTAACATGTGCAGAAACACAAATATGTCAAGAAATCAATAAAATTGTGAGATATGGAGGCTACATGAGGAAGAAAGCTTAAGAACGCAAAGAACTCCGGCGAGCAAATTCTAGTTTTTGGCCAAACTCCATTCTGGCCTCGACAAGTTACCAAATTCACTTTTCTTTATAGTTCTTGATCCCTCTTGATCTCATATATACTTTTCTAACACAATTTCAATAGTTTGATTCAATTTTTCCCAAATTCGAATTCAATTGATTTGAACTGAATCTGAGTGGAACTGTTTGGATTGTTTCTGACAGGTGTTTGGTAGTGTGATGTTGCTGAGCAAAAATTCAATGGAAAGTGAGGAAGATTTATCAAGGTGGGAGGTTTCTTGGGCAAGTTTTCAAAGTTTCTTCAAGTTGAAGAAACTTGAAGATGAAGATGGACTTGTGCAAAACTTTGGGTGGCTTTATGTATGAATCTTGTATAATTTGCTGATGAGAATGTGAGTGATTTATAGGCCTTAGAATTAGGTTATAGGATAGGATAAGAATTGTGAGAAAATGTACAAAGTGTGACCATGATTTAAAAGAGAGATTAGGGAAAAATATTACTGTAGGAAGGTAGAGGATGGAAAATGGAGAAGCTTTTGTGAAGGTGGATGGAGATTTGATGGAGTTTTGAGGTAAAAGGATGAAGCTTTATGTGAAGAAAAATGGAGGCTTTTAGGTGTTTTTGAGAGAAAGAGAGATGAAGGTGAGAGAATAGGTAAGAGAAAAGGTTTATGAAGAGTGAATGAGTGATAAAATATAGTTAATGGGAGAAATTTGGAGGTGGGGCCCATGTCAAACGGTAAAAAAAAAATTGAAAATTTTCAAACGCGCTTGCTGACACGGTCGTGTCAGCTGATACGGGCGACCGTGTCAGCGCTATGGTTCTCCTTGACATGGGTCATGTCCTTCTTCTTTCCAGCAGCTTCAACAGGGGCTGACACGGACCGTGTCAGCTGACACGGGCACCCGTGTCAGACCCCTGGAAAACATTCTTCTCCCCTTGCTTCCTGACACGGGCCGTGTCAGTTGACACGGGCACCCATGTCAGGCCCCTGATTTTCTTTTTCTTTTCAGTGTTATTTCAAGCTTGTGCCGGGCTTCTGCTTCCGATTTTTCCAAAGACTTTTTGTACACGAACTTTTGGCTCCTCTAGCAAACATTGTCCAATCCTACAAGTCAATAACACATAACAAAAGCCATTCACTTTAAAAATGTCCCCATTGGATTGATTTTTTATTTCAATTGCTCCATGGGGATATACCTTGTGTACCATAAATGGTCCCGACCATTTTGATCTCAGTTTTCCCGAGAACAACTTCATTCTCGAATTAAACAATAACACCATTTGTCCTTCCCAAAATTCCTTCCTTTGGATCCTTCTATCATGCCATTTTTTGTTTGATCTTCGTAAATTTTGGCATTTTAATATGCTCGGCTCCTAAATTCTTCTAACTCATGGAGTTGAAGGATTCGGGACTCTCCCGCTTTCGAAAGATCCAAATTAAGGAATTTTGAAGCCCACAAAGCTTTGTGTTCAAGTTCTAAAGGTAAATGACAAGCCTTACCATACACCAATTGATAAGGGGACATACCAATCGATGTTTTGAACACAGTTCGGTATGCCCAAAGCGCACCATCAAGCTTACTTGCCCAATCTTTGCGAGATGAGTTAACCGTCTTCTCCAGAATTTGTTTCAGCTGCCTATTTGACACTTCAACTTGACCACTTGTTTGCGGATGGTACGGAGTGGCTATATGATGTTTAACATTATACTTCAAGAGTAGCTTCTCCATTAGGTGATTTAAGAAATGAGTTCCCTCATCACTTATTAGAGCTCTCGACACTCCAAACCTGACAAATATGTTTTCCTTTAGAAACTTGACTACCACTTTTGCATCATTCGTTGGTAGAGCAACTGCTTCTACCCACTTGGATACATAATCCACCTCCACCAAAATGTAATTCTTTCCAAATGAAGTTGGAAATGGTCCCATAAAGTCGATACCTCAAACATCAAAGAGTTCAACTTCCAACATGGGGTTCTGAGGCATCTGATTTCTTTTCGAGATGTTTCCCATCCTTTGACACTTATCGCACTCTTTGATTAATTGTTGAGCATCTTTGAAAAGTGTAGGCCAGTATAAGCCTGACTGGAGGACTTTGGTTGCGGTTCTATAACCAGTAAAGTGTCCACCATAGTCAGAGTCATGACACGCTTTCAGGACATCTCTCTGTTCTTCTTCGAGAACACATCTTCTAACAAACCCGTCTACTCCTTTCTTGTACAAGAATGGGTCATCCCACAAGTAAAACCTGCAATCATGCACAAACTTTTTCTTTTTGTTAGAGTCAAATTCGCTAGGGATCACCCCACCTACTAGATAGTTCATGTAGTCCGCGAACCATGGCATTCCAATAACAGCAAGGATGTGTTCGTCAGCAAACTCATCCTTTATTGGACGCTTTTCCACATTCTCCTCTATAGGGGACATCCGAGAGAGGTGATCGGCCATAATATTTTCACACTGTCATACGGTGAACTGGACTTTTTGTGTTTTTTATCGCAATGTCGCGGTTAGCAAGAGTCGCCACCGACTTTTCTTTTATCCAATAAGGAAAGGTGGAAAAGAACAGGAAATACCTTAATTTAGATTTTGGGTTCGGGAGGTACATTATACAAAGGGAAGGTGTTAGCACCCTTTGTATCCATGGTTATCCATGGGCTCTTAATTGCTCGATCACTTATATTATTTTTGTCTGAAAAAGTGTTTGTGAATTGTTTGGAAAATTGTTTTGAAAAGAGAATTTAACTTTGTAATGATTCTTGTATGAATGTATACAAAGTGGTTATCCCGTTTTAGTTTTGAAAATTGTTTAGAAAAATATAACTCGGTAATGATTCTAGTATGAATGTATACCAAGTGGTGATTTTCTAAAGGCATTTTGAAAGGTGTGAGGTGCAAAAAAAATGTTTTAAGTTGTGAGCCAGCAATTAAGAGTTATACCGACCCAAGGTCTTTACGGGCATTTCCTATCCTTATGAGGGTAAAACTGTCCTTATTATTGAGAAATAAGTAGTTTTATCCTTTGGATGTAAAAGGGTCATCGTAGGGTCATCGATTGGTCATTGAAGGCAACAGTTATGAGGATACCTTAGCATTCGAAGGGACTATCATCATTTAACCGTAGGCAACATCGGAGGGTCATCGAGGGACAAAGTTGTATATTCGAAGGCAACATCCGAGGGACTATAATTTATTTTATGATGATTTAACCGAAGGGTCTTTGCTAAGGGTATCCCCACGTTCGCGGGACATGACCGTAATATCGTAATCGTAAGGCAACAAAGAGAGGTCCAAGATCACTTATTCAAAGGCAAAGTTTTACAATTAATTATATAATTAGGATGAAACTCCACATTAAAATTATTAAAAATAATATATTAAAAAATTAATACATTAGAAATTAATACATTAAAAAATTAATTTAGGGTGAAACTCCACAAGGGTATCCCACAAATAAAGTGGAATACCTAGCCAATAACCTTTTCCTGGGATATGTGAACCTTTACGAAACTCAAAAAAAGAAACATGTCAGAACACCAAATCAGGGTGCAATCGAAGATTACACCGGAGAAATATCACAACAATAAATAGGATAGGATGAATAATGCATGGCTATGATAAAAACATAAAAAAACAGACTAGAAGAATCAGGTACTGTCTCGTTCGCCTCTGCCTCGCCTAGCGAAGGCCACGGATTTTGAATTTGAAAACAGCCCCATGTTAGGAACTTTGAATTTTATGGCATTTTATCACAGGAATAACATGGTCAAACATTCAGGGTATTCAGGCATATTTAAATTCCCATACGAAAGCAAATTATATATCAACATTTAATCATGATGCATTATATATGTAGATATGGCCAATTGAAAGTATAAACAATAGAGATACGCAAACCTGTTTGCCAATTCAAGGTTGAAGGGATTGACCACTTGTAGTATCGGAATAAGTTAGGCAGCGGGAATTGGACGGCGATGGCTTCGGTGCAGATGGGCTGCCTTCAGGGTTTCTTTACTCTGAATTCTCCGGGTAGGCAGGGTTCCTATGCCAAAGTTTCTATCCGTCCTTCTCTGTTCTCTCTCTTTCTTTTTCCTCAAGGTTTTGTTCCAAGGAAACCTCAGAGTGTTTTGCTTCTCTTCCTTCTTTCTCCAGTAAATCTCCCAGTGTCAACTTCAAGTGTGACTCCCCTACTGAAACTTCAGTATTTATAGACTAATTTCGTGGGTAATGGGCTTGGAATGAGGGAGACCCAAGTCCAAAATAATTTGTTATATTTTATTTATTTATTTATTTTAATTATTTAATTAATTAATTAATTAATTAATTAATTAATTAATTAAATTTTTTTCTTTTTTTTTTCTTTTTCTTTTTTCTTTTTTTTTTTTTTTTCGTTTTTTTTTTTTTCGTTTTTTTTTTTTTTTTTTTTTTTTAGGAAAAATGATGGGTAATTTTTGGGGTATGACAGCTGCCCCTGTTCAATATTCTTGAACCGAGAGAGTTAGGATGGCGTGTATGCCATTCGTGGTCTGGAGGTGGAAGATTATTGAACACTAGAATGCCCCAAAAATTTGCACTTGAGAATCGACAGTTGGTCTTGATGGAGATGGGCTTAAAGATGCCATCCGGGAGGTTTGATGACGAAAGCTTCAGATCGCGCCGTATATTAGGCCAATTTGAAGACATGGGTGCCACACTGGGTCGTACGTTAGACCGTATAATGAGTCATCCATTAGGCTGCCGACTTCGCTGGGGAGTCGGAGTGTGTCATATGCTGTTGGGGATAAAGGATCAGAATGGACCATACGCTAGATCGTATCTGAGTTGCAGAATGAGCCGTACGTTAGGCTGAATCTGATGACGAAAGGGGTAGTCGTACGTTAGACTACACTTCAGAAATGTACCGTATGTTAGGTAGCATCTGAGGGGATGGACATCCGAACGGGTCGTACGTTAGACCGTCGCAGAATGAGTCGTCTGTTAGGCCGCATCTGATGATGAAAGCGGTAGTCGTACGCCAGACTACACTTCAGAAATGTACCGTACGTTAGGTAGCATCTGAGGGTTGTAAGATCCAAACGGGTCGTACGTTAGACCGCGTTGGGGTTGTTGAAGTTCAGAATGGATCGTACGTTAGATTGTATCCGAGTTGTAGAATGAGCCGTCCGTTAGGCTGCATCTGAAAAAGAAAGTAGTCGTACGCTAGACTACACCCCTGAATGTACCGTACGCTAGGCAGCATCTGAGGATTTGAAGGTCCAAATGGGTCGTACGTTAGACCGCATTGGAGTTGCTGAAGAAGTCATATGTTGGGCTGAATCAGAATGAACCGTACGTTAGGCTGTATCTGATAACCTGTATATGTTGTACTTGCAATAAATGTCTGGGATGGGCTTAAAGATGCCATCGTTAGGAGGATATCGAAGTGTTGTCAGAATGAATGTTCCCATGAACTGTATTTGAAATATGTATCTGAATCTTGAATGTGATTGATAAAGGTGTCTGTCTGAATGAACCTTCTACTTTGACTATATCAGGAGGATAATTAACCTGCAAAGAAAAAGTTAGCTTCATGCTATGTCATGATGCATGAGATGTTTCGTGTTATGCTAAAATAAATGTGAATGTTGTATGCATGCGTATGCTGTGAAAGGATGTAATGAATGAGTTATGCGTATGAGAAGTTCTGCTTGGGGACTCTACTGGGGAAAATAAATCCCCATCTACTGATTTGAGACATTTGTGTCGATGACCCTTTCTCGGCTGGGGATGCTTGATTTCTGTCTGATGGTGGAAATATTCAACAGAGCCTGGCTGGGGATGGATGAGATGATCAATCTGTCTGGTGACGCCGACCTCTGTTGGGGAGTAATTGGCTGTGCCTGGGGATACTGCCATTTTCTGAGGAAAAAAAAAAGGCTTGCTGGGGAAGAGAATTGGTAGCGGATTCATTGGAAGCATGATTAGACCTTTTCCTTGATCCTGAAGTCGGGTAGTAATTGCTATTGCTATTCTATGCATGTATTTTTGGTAAACATCAGTCATATTCAAATGCACATATTAATTCAAATTAAATCAATGGACATTTACGCAACCAAAACAGAAAAGTAAAACCAAAAGCATCTTTTTTTTGAAAGAGGGTTGTATTGATTTTGAAAGGAGGCCTATAAACAGGCAATTTGTGTACAAGGAGACAGAAATCCTAGTAAGAGGAAATTGTCGAAAACAAAGAGAAAGCTATGTGGAAGAAGTCCTATTGATTTTAAGCCTACTACTGTCATTATGTCTTCGAGCATCTCATCCCTTGCTGTCGGATAGAAGTGATTGGCTTGGTCAGTCCCTCGAACTTGGATGAAAGTTGACTGAGAACGGGACATAGTCATACGCTTTAATCCCTAATTTTTGCCTGGACCGCCTTTTCAGGTTTTCAGTCCACCAGGATACCCTTTTTTGCCCAAGCCGCCTTTTCAGGTTTTCGACTTGCCGGGTGTACATTTTTTTTATATATCCCTAATTTTTGCCCGAACCCTTTTGGTTCGCCGGGATGCCCTTACTTTTGCCTAGATACGTCGATCTAGCGGGTCTCTTTTATGCGTAGTATTTTTTAACTATGTCCGCGTTCACGGGATGTGGGAAGTCTTCACCATCCATTGTAGCGAGTATCATGGCTCCACCTGAGAATACCTTCTTAACTACAAATGGCCCTTCGTATGTGGGAGTCCATTTGCCTCTGGGGTCAGTTTGTGGTAGGATGATGCGTTTGATTACCAAGTCGCCAATTTGATACACTTGTCTCTTGACCTTTTTGTTGAATGCCCTGGTCATGCGCTTCTGATATATCTGCCCGTGACATACAGCCGCAAGTCTCTTCTCATCCATCAAATTTATCTGATCGAGTCGAGTCTGAATCCATTCGTCCTCGTCTAAGCCCGCCTCTTTCATGATCCTTAGAGAGGGAATCTGAACTTCCACTGGTAAAACGGCTTCCATTCCGTAGACTAAAGAGAAAGGAGTTGCCCCTGTCGAAGTTCGCACGGAAGTACGATAACCATGAAGAGCAAATGGTAACATCTCATGCCAGTCTTTGTATGTTACCGTCATCTTTTGTATAATCTTCTTAATATTCTTATTAGCCGCTTCTACAGCGCCGTTCATCTTTGGCCGGTACGGAGAAGAGTTATGGTGTTTTATTTTGAACTGCGTGCAGAGTTCAGTAATCATCTTGTTGTTCAAATTAGTGCCATTGTCAGTGATAATCCTCTCAGGGACGCCGTATCGGCAGATGAGGCTGTTCTTGATGAATCGTGCCACCACATTCTTAGTAACAGAAGCAAATGAGGCTGCCTCCACCCACTTTGTGAAGTAATCAATAGCAACAAGGATGAAACGATGTCCATTAGAGGCGGTAGGTTTAATTCGCCAATCACATCAATGCCCCACATTGCAAAGGGCCAAGGCGCTGTCAACACGTTTAAGGGAGCAGGAGGCACATGTACTTTATCCGCATAGATCTGGCACTTATGACAAGTTCTGGAGTGATGGTGGCAATCAGTTTCCATGGTAGACCAATAATACCCTGATCTCAGAATCTTCTTGGCCATTGTATGTCCACTAGAATGAGTCCCAAAGATACCGTCGTGCATGTCTTCCATAATCTTCTCTGATTCCTTTCTATCCACACAGCGAAGCAAAGTCGAATCATGGTTACGTTTGTACAATATTCCATTACTCAAAAAGAATTTAGCGGAGAACTTCCTCAGAAATTTCCTGTCATTGATGGATGTCCCTTCAGGGTATTCCTGAGCTTCTAAATATCTTTTTATCTCGTGGAACCAAGGCTTCTCTTCTACTTCATCAGCGTTAAGTTCATAACAATATGCTGGTTCGTCTAGTCGTTCAATGGTAATCCGGGGAGCTTCATTGTCCCATCTGACTCTGAACATAGATGACATGGTAGCTAATGCGTCTGCCAACTGGTTCTCCTCTCGTGGAATATGTTCGAATGTGATCTCTTCAAAGTATGGGATTAATGTCAACACCCGTTCTCGATAAGGGATGAGGTTCGGATGTTTAGTGTCCCATTCTCCTTTGACCTGACTGATTACTAAGGCTGAGTCTCCATACACCCTCAAAAACTTGATTCTCAGGTCTATAGCAGCTCTGAGTCCCAAAATACATGCTTCATACTCAACCATATTGTTGGTACACTCAAAACATAGTCTAGCGGTGAAAGGCGTATGGCCACCCTTGGGGGAAATGATCACGACGCCAATACCGTTCAATGCGTTAGACGATCCATCAAAAACCATAGTCCATCGGGATCCCACTTCGGGTCCTTCCTCTGGTCCAGGTTCTTCATAATCAGTAACAAGCATGACATCCTCATCTGGGAACTCAAAATTCATAGACTGATAATCATTCACTGCCTGATGAGCCAAATGATCAGCTAGCACGCTTCCTTTGATTGCTTTTTGGGTGGTATACTGGATATCATACTCTGTTAAAATCATCTGCCATCTTGCTATTCTTCCGGAGAGGGCGGGTTTCTCAAATATGTATTTGATAGGATCCATCTTAGAAATCAACAAAGTGGTGTGATTCAACATATACTGTCTTAGTCGGCGAGCAGCCCAGGCCAAAGCACAGCAAGTTTTCTCGAGCAGTGAGTATCTTGTTTCACAGTCGGTAAACTTTTTGCTAAGGTAGTATATGGCATACTCTTTTCGACCGGACTCGTCATGTTGTCCCAACACGCACCCCATTGAGTTTTCTAAAACGGTTAAATACATGATTAGAGGTCTTCCCTCAACTGGTGGCACCAGAATTGGAGGTTCTTGGAGGTACTTCTTGATTTTGTCGAAAGCTTCTTGACATTCATCATTCCATATCATCTCTTGATTTTTTCTCAGTAACTTGAAGATGGGTTTGCAAGTAGCGGTCAAATGGGAAATAAATCGGGCAATGTAATTCAAACGTCCCAAGAAACCTCTGACTTCTTTATCCGTACGGGGAACTGGCATCTCTTGAATAGCTCTCACCTTGGCTGGGTCAACCTCAATACCTTTACCACTGACAATAAAGCCCAAGAGTTTACCAGATCTTACTCCAAAGGTGCATTTGTTCGGTTCAATCTCAACTTGTATTTCTTCAGCCTCTCAAACAGTTTGTATAAATGATCGAGATGTTCTTCTTCAGTATGAGATCTGGCTATCATGTCATCCACATATACTTCTATTTCGTGATGGATCATGTCATGGAACAAAACCACCATAGCACGCTGGTATGTTGCTCCTGCGTTCTTTAAACCGAATGGCATTACTTTATAACAGAAGGTGCCCCATTGCGTCACAAACGTAGTCTTCTCCATGTCCTCAGGTGCCATTTTGATCTGGTTATAACCCGAGAATCCATCCATGAAGGAGAATACCTTGTGTTGAGCGGTGTTGTCTACCAGAACATCAATATGTGGCAGTGGAAAATCATCTTTGGGACTCGCTCTATTCAAATCTCTGTAATCCACACACATTCGCACCTTACCATCCTTCTTTGGCACTGGTACCACATTAGCAATCCATTGAGGATAAGAAGTAACAGCCAGAAAACCAGCGTCAAATTGTTTCATCACCTCGGCTTTGATTTTCTCGGACATTTCAGGACGCATGCGACGAACCTTTTGCTTAACAGGACGACAATCTTCCTTCATCGGCAAACGATGCACCACTATATCGGTATCCAGCCCTGGCATGTCTTCGTAAGACCAAGCAAAAATCTCCACATAGTCATGTAGCATCTGGATCAATCTTCCTTTGACACTGCTTTCCAAGCCTGCTCCTATTTTGACTTCTTTCTTGTCCACCTCGGTACCCAGATTTACAGTCTCAACTGACTCCTCATGCGGCTGTATAGTCCTTTCTTCTTGCAGTAGTCGGGCAAGTTCTCCAGGGACTTCACAATCTTCCTCGCTTCCATCCTCGGCTTGGTAGATCGGATTTTCAAAGTCATAATGAACAGTAGCAGAGTCATTACCAACAGGATCCAGAGTGGATATGGATCGGCAAATTGTTACGTGAGTGTGTGCAAGAAACATAGCTTGTTTGAAAAATGACAGGAAAGATAAAGAGCGCAATATTTGAATGCAAAAAGTCCATTGATCTATTGAATATGAATATGCTTATGAAAATGACAAACCCCTAACAAATTAGCCATTGTGCCTCGGGCATAGACACAATGCTTTAAGAAGTTTGATTGTAAAAGAAAATTAAAATTTGCAATTCTAGAATAAACAATAACAATTACTCCTGACTAAAGGAAATCGGGATAATGTCTTCAGTCTTCCAATTGTTGAGTCCGTCACCAATTGTTGGGAAAATCCAGCTATCCAAGTCGCAATCACTATCAGCATCTTCCATAGCATTAATCTGATTTTTGACTATCTTTCCAGAGTTAAACCCCAGGCCAGCTTTATCAGACTTGTACGGTACATTGATCAGTTGACCCCAACCAGCACGATCACCATTTTCAATCGCGGCTTGAGCATCTTTCAGAGAGATCATGACAGGGGGAGCACGAACAACCTTGGGCACAAGGGGAGTTGGCTTAAGGACAGGACTGGGTGGAGGAACCACTTCAAATGACTGAGAAGGAGTCTCAAAGAATTCACCATCCATCTCGACGTATTTGAAGGCTTGCACACTACTGACAATATACTCTTCTTCTCCACATACAGTGACAACCATGCCTGCTATTGGATACTTCAGCTTTTGATGAAGCGACGAAGCTACCGCACCTGCCCCATGGATCCAAGGGCGCCCCAACAAGCAGGAGTAGGCGGGACGAATGTCCATCACGTGAAAGGTAGTGTTGAAGACTTGAGGTCCTATCTTGATAGGGGGAACCACTTCACCATAGACAACACTCTTCGCACCATCGTAAGCACGCACCACAACATCACTAGGTTTCAGTTCAATGCCTTTGTAGTCAAATTTATCGAGTACAGCTTTCGGGAGCACATTCAAGGAAGAGCCGTTGTCGATCAACACGTGAGCCAGGGTGATCCCCTCACACTCGATGGAGATATGCAGAGCTTTATTGTGATTCTTTCCTGCTGGCGTCAGGTCAGCATCGGAAAAGCCTAGGCCATTGTCAACAGTCAAATTAGCAACATAATGTTCGAATTGATCGACGGATGTTTCTTGAGGCACATGAGCGGTCTTCAAGAATTTCATCAATGCATTGGCATGGGATTCAGAGGATAATAACAAGGACAACATTGAGATTTTAGACGGAGTATGCCCCAATTGTTCCACTACATCAAAATCGCTCTTACGGATGATTTTCAGCATCTCTTCCATTTCCTGTTTGGCAACATCTTCAGAAGTAACTTCGACCGATGTCTCTGACTGAGGAGGATTGACTGGTCTTTTTCCTCGAATTTCGGGAGCGGGAGGTGAGATTTCTGGGGAGTAGATCCTTCCACTTCGAGTAACTTTACTAGTCCCCACAATATCATTAGGATTAGCAGAACTACCAACTTGCTTTATGCCATGGATGTAAACGTCGCCTCCATAGTTCCACGGAATAGCTTTGCTGGAGGAATATGGCACGGGGCCAGGTGCGGTAATAATCAGGGGAGCCACTTTGGGCTCAGCGGTAATCTTCACAGGCACTCTAGTAGCGGTAATCTTCACTGGAGCTTTGGACCTAGCAATCACAGATACCTCTTCAATAGAGTTGTCCACCTTAGGAACCCTTTCAAATAGAATTGTACGATCATCCATCAGCCGTTGAATGCCGTTCTTCAACTTCAAACAATCATTGGGTCGGAGTACACAGAGATCGCAATCTTCAGCACAACCTGGAAATAAACCAGCTTGCAATAAATTCTTCTTAACGATCAGGAGAGGAGATGCTAAATCAGCAACGTCAGTAACGTGAGAATTGTCGTCCACAACATTAACATTCTGGTCATGATTAGGCATAGGTGCTGTGATGACATTGGGGGTCGCCGGAGGATCAAATTCAATTTCTCCAGCGTCGATCATATCCTGAATCTTGTTCTTCAACAACCAGCAATCATTCGTATCATGCCCGGGGCTATCGGAGTGATAGGCACACCTGGCGTTGGGATTATAACGAGGAGAAGTAGTGTTGGGATTTGCAGGAGGGCCTCTGAGGGTAATCAAATTGGCCTTTAACATACTCTGCAGTGCTTGGGTTAAAGTCATATTGATCTTGGTAAACTGTCTTCTCGACCTGTCTTGTCTGTGTTGGAAGTTCTGAGATGGCGGTGCGGCAATTGTAACTGCCCCAACAGTATGGTCACGATTCTTCTTGTTATGCTTCCTCTCACTGTACACAGCATTTGATTCATTCTTTCCCTGATAGGACTTTTTGGTGCTTGCAGAAGTAGCTGCCTGTATCTTTCCACTTCGAATGCCGCTTTCAACCCGTTCACCTGTCAAGATAAGTTCAGTGAAACCTGACGAGGAACTTCCCAGTAGATGGCTGTAGAATGGGCCAGTCAGTGTACCCATGAACATGTCCACTAACTCTCGATCAGTCATAGGGGGTTTGACTCTGCCAGCCAAATCTCTCCACTTTTGAGCATATTCTTTGAAACTTTCTTTAGAGCCCATAGTCATATTTTGTAGCTGTAGCCGAGTAGGCGCTAACTCAGAATTATACTGGTAGTGCTTGTAGAAAGTTGTTGCTAAATCAGTCCATGTGCGGATGTTAGAGCTCTCAAGCTGATAATACCACTCTAACTGTGTGCCAGACAGACTCTCTTGGAAGAAATGGATCCACAGTTTCTTATCAGTAGTGTGCGGCTGAATCTTTCTCACATAAGCCCTTAGATGCATCTGAGGACAAGAGGCACCATCATACTTAGTGAAAATGGGAACCTTGAATTTGCGGGGAATGACCACATCAGAGACCAGACCCAAGTTTTCGAAATCCAGACCGGGCACTTTCTGCCCCTCCATAGCTAGCATACGTTCTTCCAGCAACTTGTACTTATCATCCTTCGGAGAGTACTGTTCATGTTCATAATCTTCATCGTCGTCCTCAGAATTGACGAGATTAGGATTCTCATCTTCCGAATCATTCTCGGTCTCTTCTTCTGAATCCTTCGGAATTCTAATCTTGACTCCTGTAACCTGTCCCTTAAGCCTTCTCCCCGGGTTGATGTAACCCACAGGTTTCTGGTCCTTCTTCTTCTCCATCAAAAGAGCTTTCAGTTCTTCCTGCCCCTTAGATAAGCTCAGCATCATTTCCTGGAATTGAGCATTCTGGGCCTGGAGATCTTTGACAGTTTGTTCGAGAGCCATTGTTCAATCTGTTTGAATCTGCTGGAATCTGTTTGATAGGAAAATCGTGAGAACACTGATCCTTTAGAATACCTGTTATGCGATGCAATGCAATGTATGAAATGTTTTCAAGGACTTTCGGGATTTAACTTTGCATAAACTAACAAAAAGAGCTTTTTTTTTCTTTTCTCTTTTGTTTTTGCTTTTGTTTTTGTTTTTTCTGTTTTTTTTTAGCAGAGTTAAATCCCTAAATCCTTGAAATGGTTAGTACAATGCCATGATGTTATGATGTTATGTTGTTATGTTGTTATGATGTCATGTTGTTAGATAAATAACAAGCACAAGCAAGTCACACAACAATCATTCCTAGGTTTTAAGGCTTGCGTGAGTTCCATAGGTAAATACCCTCCCCACTGAAGTTTGGTTGGTTCAACCTGTCTTAGAATAGTAACCGGGTTCTAGAAGGATCTCAAATCATTGACCTTTCCTTAAGTCCACTTCAGTGCAACACCAAGTGGTTGACCGAAGCTTCCCTAAAGTCCAATCTCAAAGAGTGTAGTATCGAGTCTCAACCAACTCCAGTCAGAACCGAAGCCAGTTATCTCACTACTTTCTAATGGCCAGGATGAGTCAATTAGGGTTCTAAAGGTCTGGTTAATGCTTTTATGACACCACGCGAATGCCAAATATTTCCTCAACTAACATGAGGAACATCAGGACATCCAAAGTGCCACATTAACCGTAGCCATCATTTTGACCATTCCAGTATACGCCGGACAGTCGCGATGATCTCTTGCTACTTACCTAAGGTACACTAGATCCGGGTGTAGGATCTTTCACTCAAGCATAACATACCCAAGCAATCCCTTAAAAATAAATCAGACAAATTGAATAAGTGATCTTGTTTTTAAGGTAACCTCTCTTTTTAAATATTTAGGGTCCCCAGCAGAGTCGCCAGTTCTGTCATACGGTGAACTGGACTTTTTGTGTTTTTTATCGCAATGTCGCGGTTAGCAAGAGTCGCCACCAACTTTTCTTTTATCCAATAAGGAAAGGTGGAAAAGAATAGGAAAGACCTTAATTTAGATTTTGGGTTCGGGAGGTACATTATACAAAGGGAAGGTGTTAGCACCCTTTGTATCCATGGTTATCCATGGGCTCTTAATTGCTTGATCACTTATATTATTTTTGTCTGAAAAAGTGTTTGTGAATTGTTTGGAAAATTGTTTTGAAAAGAGAATTTAACTTTGTAATGATTCTTGTATGAATGTATACAAAGTGGTTATCCCGTTTTAGTTTTGAAAATTGTTTAGAAAAATATAACTCGGTAATGATTCTAGTATGAATGTATACCAAGTGGTGATTTTCTAAAGGCATTTTGAAAGGTGTGAGGTGCAAAAAAAATGTTTTAAGTTGTGAGCCAGCAATTAAGAGTTATACCGACCCAAGGTCTTTACGGGCATTTCCTATCCTTATGAGGGTAAAACTGTCCTTATTATTGAGAAATAAGTAGTTTTATCCTTTGGATGTAAAAGGGTCATCGTAGGGTCATCGATTGGTCATTGAAGGCAACAGTTATGAGGATACCTTAGCATTCGAAGGGACTATCATCATTTAACCGTAGGCAACATCGGAGGGTCATCGAGGGACAAAGTTGTATATTCGAAGGCAACATCCGAGGGACTATAATTTATTTTATGATGATTTAACCGAAGGGTCTTTGCTAAGGGTATCCCCACGTTCGCGGGACATGACCGTAATATCGTAATCGTAAGGCAACAAAGAGAGGTCCAAGATCACTTATTCAAAGGCAAAGTTTTACAATTAATTATATAATTAGGATGAAACTCCACATTAAAATTATTAAAAATAATATATTAAAAAATTAATACATTAGAAATTAATACATTAAAAATTAATTTAGGGTGAAACTCCACAAGGGTATCCCACAAATAAAGTGGAATACCTAGCCAATAACCTTTTCCTGGGATATGTGAACCTTTACGAAACTCAAAAAAAGAAACATGTCAGAACACCAAATCAGGGTGCAATCGAAGATTACACCGGAGAAATATCACAACAATAAATAGGATAGGATGAATAATGCATGGCTATGATAAAAACATAAAAAAACAGACTAGAAGAATCAGGTACTGTCTCGTTCGCCTCTGCCTCGCCTAGCGAAGGCCACGGATTTTGAATTTGAAAACAGCCCCATGTTAGGAACTTTGAATTTTATGGCATTTTATCACAGGAATAACATGGTCAAACATTCAGGGTATTCAGGCATATTTAAATTCCCATACGAAAGCAAATTATATATCAACATTTAATCATGATGCATTATATATGTAGATATGGCCAATTGAAAGTATAAACAATAGAGATACGCAAACCTGTTTGCCAATTCAAGGTTGAAGGGATTGACCACTTGTAGTATCGGAATAAGTTAGGCAGCGGGAATTGGACGGCGATGGCTTCGGTGCAGATGGGCTGCCTTCAGGGTTTCTTTACTCTGAATTCTCCGGGTAGGCAGGGTTCCTATGCCAAAGTTTCTATCCGTCCTTCTCTGTTCTCTCTCTTTCTTTTTCCTCAAGGTTCTGTTCCAAGGAAACCTCAGAGTGTTTTGCTTCTCTTCCTTCTTTCTCCAGTGAATCTCCCAGTGTAAACTCCAAGTCTAACTCCCCTACTGAAACTTCAGTATTTATAGACTAATTTCGTGGGTAATGGGCTTGGAATGAGGGAGACCCAAGTCCAAAATAATTTGTTATATTTTATTTATTTATTTATTTTAATTATTTAATTAATTAATTAATTAATTAATTAAATTTTTTTTTTTTTTTTTTTTTTTTCGTTTTTTTTTTTTTTTTTTTTTTTTTTTTTTTTTTTTTTTTTTTTTTTTTTTTAGGAAAAATGATGGGTAATTTTTGGGGTATGACACACACCCTCTTTTGTCACGAATTTCCACATCAAACTCTTGGAGGAGTAAGATCCATCTCAATAGTCTTGGCTTAGAGTCTTACTTAGCAAATAAATACTTCAAAGCAGCATGGTCAGTACAAACAATGACTCTAGAACCCAACAGATATTGCCTGAATTTATTGAAGGCATAGACCACCGCTAGCAACTCCTTCTCGGTAGTCGCATAGTTCATCTGTGCAGGGTTCAAAACATGACTAGCATAATATATGACATGCAACAGTTTATCTCTATGTTGCCCAAGAACTGCTCCCACTGCAATGTCACTCGCATCACACATGATCTCAAAAGGTAGAGACCAGTCTGGGGCAATGACAATTGGTGTCGTCACCAATTTATTTTTTATAGTTTCAAATGCAACAACACACTCTTTATCAAAAATGAAAGCCTTGTCCTTAAACAACAGGGTAGTTAAAGGTTTAGCTATCTTAGAAAATTCTCTTATGAACCTGCGGTAGAAACCCGCATGCCCTAAGAAACTTCTTATACCTTTTTAGTTTATTGGAGGGGGCAACTTGGCTATTACCTCGATCTTGGCTTGGTCCACTTCTATTCCCTTGTGGGAAATTTTGTGACCCAAGACTATGCCTTCTCGCACCATGAAATGACACTTCTCCTAGTTGAGAATCAAATTGGTTTGTTGGCATCTTTCTAAGACAAGGGAGAGGTTAGTCAAACAATTATCAAAAGAGAAACCAAATACCGAGAAGTCATTCATGAAGACCTCCATATGCTTTTCGAGCATGTCAGCAAAAATGGAAGTCATGCATCTTTGAAATGTGGCTGGCGCATTACGTAACCCGAATGGCATTCTTCTGTAAGAAAAAATACCATAGGGGCATGTAAAAGCTGTCTTCTCTTGATCTTCTGGTGCAACCGCTATCTGATTATATCCAGAGTATCCATCAAGGAAACAATATTAGTAATGACCAGCCAACCTTTTCAACATCTGATCGATGAATGGTAAAGGAAAGTGATCCTTTCTTGTCACCAAATTCAACCTTCTGTAATCGATGCAAACACGGCACCCCGTGACTGTCCTTATAGGGAGCAACTCATTTTTCTCATTCTTTATCATGGTAGTCCCTCCTTTCTTTGGAACCACATGAACATGACTTACCCAAGAGCTATAGGATATGGGATAAATTAACCCCGCATCTAATAGTTTAACAACCTCTTTCCTAACCACTTCCTTCATTGCGGGATTTAGTCTTCTTTGGGGTTGCACCACTGGTTTGTGACCATCCTCCATGAGAATTTAATGCATACATACCGTAGGGCTAATCCCCTTCAAGTCTTCTATCGCCCATCCCATTGCACTTTTATGCTTCTTCAGAACCTTGACGAGCTTGTCTTCTTGGGAAACTTCTAGATAAGAACTTATATTAGTCGGGTATCTCCTTTCAGAATCTAGAAAAACATACTTGAGATTTTCAGGCAGTTGTTTCAGCTCAGCTACTTTCTTGGTCTCATCTTTCTTTTCCTCAAACTGAGGTTCCCTCAAGTTTTCCCATCGGAGTGATCGGGATCCCTTAAAGGGTGGTTGTGTTTCCTTCATAGCTAACACTTCCCTCTCCTTTTCATCAGCTTCTTGAGTGTCTTCAGAAATTGATAGACTTGGAACTCTCTCCAAGGGCAATTGTGGTTCACCTAAAGGATTTTCTTGCAGAAACACTTGATCAATCACCTCTATGTGTTGACTGGTGGCCACATCATCTTTTTATCTCATGGTGTTTCACACATCAATTTTCGACTCTTCATCGTAAACTTTTAGAGTCATGATGCCCTCTTCTATATCTATCAAA
Source organism: Lathyrus oleraceus (assembly GCF_024323335.1). Lineage (NCBI taxonomy): Eukaryota > Viridiplantae > Streptophyta > Magnoliopsida > Fabales > Fabaceae > Lathyrus > Lathyrus oleraceus. The sequence goes on along the minus strand of NC_066582.1, from coordinate 64,703,440 downwards.
CATCTTCATGTCTCCAAAAATGGTCTACCAAGAATGAGTGGTATCTCTTCATCTTCCGGCATTTCTAAGATGACAAAGTCCACCGGAAATACAAACTTATCAATCTTCACAAGAACATCTTCCACTACTCCATAGGGTCTCTTCACAGAGTGGTCAACAAATTGAAGTGTCATTCTGGTATCTTGCACTTTTCTGATCCCCGACCTCCTGTAAATGGATAACGACATGAGACTCACACTTGAACCCAAGTCTATAAGGGCCTTTTTGAAAGATCTATCCCTAATAATGCAAGGGATAGTTACCGAGCCTCGATCTTTCTTCTTCACCGGAATCTTCATACCCTGCAAAATTGCACTACAAGTTTCGGTTAGTACAATAGGGTCAGTTTCGGTGCTCCTCTTTTTTAAAATATGTAGCGGGAAATTCGTGATCATCAAGTTATTGACAAGTTAGAGATCAATTAACAAGATTCGCCACCGCACTTTTATTGTTTCCAAGGGAGAAGGGAAAAAGTACAAACAAAACCCAAATAGTAAGAAGTTTTCAAATAAAAACTAATAAAAATCAGAGATCACAGGTAAGGGGGTTGGTTACACAGAGGAAAGGTGTTAGCACCCAAAGTGTCCTAGGTACTCCTAGGGAGCCCTTTTTTGTGCATACGTATTTTTGTACAAAGTGATATTTAAAAACAAATAGAGTGAGGGGATGAGAAAAGAATTCATTAATTATATATTTGTGTTTGATAAGACCTTCGGTCTTGTGCCTACGTACCAACATAAAAATGAGGGATCAAAACCTCGTAGTTCGTGCTATAAATTTCAAAATGAGTGTGTTGTTTTTTTAACAAAATTTAAGTTTGGAAGGCACAAAGGCCTAAAATGATTTGAATGAGTTAGTTCTTTTTGGATTTTTGAAAGTTTAAGTCAAGTATGGTTAAGTTTATTTACAAGCTTGATTAAAGGAAATGAAATTTGAAAATGCAATGGCATAAGGCCAAAGTTTCTATCTTTTTTTGAAAGTGGTCAAAGTTTAGAACAAAAAGTAGTTCACACAAAGAAATTTTTGAAAATGGAGGGAGAGATTTTGAAATTAAAGAAATGGGGAGAAGATGAATAGACTACCCTATGCACAAAAATTAAAAGTTTAGAGTTGAAAAGATCTGACAAAATGGGTAGCAATCCAATAGAAAAGTATGTCAATAGAAACCCAGAATTCCCTTGGACCTTTTGAATTAAACAACACAAAAATGCCCAATTATATCAATCTTGAAGAGCAAAGGCATCAAATAAAGATGACCTCATCCAAGCTTATCCACTTCATGATCTTCTTCAAAATAGCCCATGTAGCAGATGAATTCCACAAGTCACAGGTTCAACATAACAACTTAACAATGATCAATATTGCAGATGAACTGGAGAGATCTTGAATGATGTATCAAATGAATTTCAAATTGCAAGCACTTGGTTCTTCAACAAATTGGCATTGGCCAAGTCCATTAGCAAATGAATGTTGCCTAAGTTCTAAGTCTAATTGGGGCATTGGTTTGCTAATGGTCCACTCAAAAGTCTTTTAGGGTTTTTGTTATTTATTATGTGCAGTAATGGTCAAAGACAACACAAACAAGCAAAGTATACACAAATAAAATGTATCACACAATATGGTCCAAGTGGACAAAGTGAAAATTACATTAACATAAACAATTAGAATGATATATATAATGGCAAATGATATAAAGTGCTAAAAGTAAATTGCATTAAAGTAAAGACTTGAATTAAAAAGTTAATGGTTAGTAAATTAGTAGTTAGTTTTGTTTTGCTTTTGATTTCAAGACATTCTTTGGAGAACACTCAACCCACTTGCCACAAGCATGGATCCTTGAACCAAAACAACTTCCAATAGGAAGGAAAGAAGGCCAGGTTTCCACACAATACCATGGAAGAGGGGAGACTTACAATCTGACTAACTAGAATATTTATGCCTTTTGTGTCACAAATTTAGCGCTATGTTAAGCAATTGTAATTGGACTTATGTAGAAGTCACAATTATTTGAGGTCGGGCAATAGACTTTTGGTGTTAATGCATGTTGGAGACATATTATTATGAACTATGCTCATTAAACATACCACACACACAAAATATGCAAAAGGTGTGGCCTAATCTCATCCATACTCATGTTAATCTTTCAATCAACTAGCATTAGGACTTTGAGATGTCATTGGCCAAATGGAAATGAATGGATGAAGAAGGGGAATTAGATGAAGAGGGAAGGGGATGAATGAGATCACAAATTGGTCAAAGCAGGACTTTTATTAAATTAATATCATTCATTCATTTTGGGAGATGGAATGTACATTCCATCAATCCCCTAAATCCAATGATATTAACTTGACAAAGTCAAATCAACCTTGACCAAGGCCCAACAACAAATAAGTCAATACAAATGGTCAACACAATTAAAATGACATTTATTCAACTAAAAATAATAAAATAGTGCATTAAATTCAAATATGTTTTGTCCAAATCCTAAAACCTCATCAAAACACCAAATAAATGGCCATGAGATTTATCATAGGTTAAACAAGGTCAAAGGACCTTGGAGAATTTTTTTTATAATTTTTGGACACTTAAAAATATTTTTAAATAATTAAAAACAAATGAAAAATCAATTAATTCATGAAAAATATTAATAATGATCCAAAAAATAATTTTAATTCAGAATATGAAAGAGAAAAATATTTGAATTTTTTTGGTGAAAGTCCCATATTTTTTTGATCAATATTGAATTTAATATGAATTACTGAAGAAAATGCAATTAAAATAAAATTCAGAAAATGCTAAAATACGTGGACCATCAGATCCCCCTCATTAATTGAGGTGGCAGATCTGATGATCCAAAACACACGTTTCACGTACACCTGAGTCAACTGCGTGGCACCGTTGGTAATTAAAACAAACACTTCAGATTAAAACGTGGCTTGAGGATCCTGTGGTTTAGATGTGAGACACATCATCGCCGCAGCCAGAGCTCCGATCATCTTCCCCGGTGAGCTCCACTGGACTGGTCAACATGAACCATCACCAAAATACAAAACAGGGACATGATCTTAAAGAAAAAACATCACTGAGCACGAATATGACCTCCAATTCCTCCAATTCCAAAGATATTAAGAGATATGTGGAATTGAAAAATGAGGTTCATGATCTGAGTTGCTTCGATTTTGCCTTAAAGCAACTCAATCTTCTTGCCTACATTGGTAGGACTTCAGACAACTCAAGAATCAATGGAATTGAGCAATAAATTGAGAGAATCGAAGAGTTTAAAATTTATGCAAATTACCTTCAATGGAGGTCTGAACACGACGGATCTTGATTTGTATTGTGCTTGGCTTCACTTCACTTGCTTGCAGGAGAGGAATGGAAAGGTTTAGAAGCAATGGACTCCTGGAGAATTGAATTCCAAAACAATGGAGATTCAAGCTCAAATTCAAATGAATTTATCAGGGTTATCCTTTAAGAATGAAGGGTTTTCAATGGAGATTCAAAGCTGGCGCAATGTGTGTGTGATTTCTGAGCAAATGCAACAGTATTTATAGCCAAATCCATGTGATATTTGCACACTCTTTCCACTTTCCAAATTTGGTAAAATGATGATAGCATGGTGCATGGGTGCGTATAGGCCCATGAACTGATAGCTTGAAGTCCAAAATGAATGATCAGATGTGTTGAAGCAAGCTTGGAATGCAAGGCAATTGAACATTGTTACTTGAAGTTGGATCCATGCCAAATGATATCAGTCTCTTTAAGCCATGCGCAACCTATGAATTTCTCATCCAAAATGAATGAATTTGAGCTCTTTAGAAAGGTGAGATCAAGAGGATCAAGTTTGATGTTGAACACTTTTTCATTTGGAGCTTAGAACTTGGAGAAATCTGAGGTGTAAGTTTGGAAATTTTTGACATATCAAAAATTTTCAAAGTGTCAAACCATATGTCTCAATATTCCACCTTGCTTAACTTTTTATAAGAGCTTCAAATGAGAAACGTGTATTCATCAAAGTTGTAGCTATCTCAAAGGCCTTCAAAATGGTCACCAATTTAATGTCATTTGGATTTTAAATGATAGAGTTATGCATTTTTGAAGTTTGGAAAAATCACTTGATCAATGGTATAGGTCAGAAGTGACCTATAATGTAACCTTATATCACATGCTCAAAAAAGTTGAATTATCTCCCACTCCAAACATAAGAGTTGAAGTAGACACATTGAATTTGATTGTGCAACTTGGAAATCTTTCATCTCATAAAAAATGAGCAAGTTATGGCCTTGGGAAGTTGACTTTCAAATTAGGGTTTAGACAAAATGACCTATAATGTTTCAACATAGGAAATGATTTTCCAAGCAAAAGTAGCTCTAGGTCTACACATGAAAGTTGTTTATAATATCATTTAGAGTAACTTTGTTCTTGGAATCATTTTCATATGGTGAAAATTGTAGGAGATAGGGTCTAGGGAGACCCAGTTTTGATCAGATGAATTCATCTGGCCAACCACCATCAACCAACTTGCTAATTTCCAATTCTCTTGACTTTCTTGGCTCATGGTAGATCATATATGCATAAGATGATGAAATTTTAAGTGTCCCTTGAGAAAATTTGATCAATTGGTGAGATACCTTGTTGGAGAAGTTACTCAAGATACCCAGTCAAACTAGGGTTTCCAAGGCAAATTACCCTCAAACTCTTGAAGAATACTTGATCAATATAACATGTAGAAATAATTGGGACTCATATATGATGCTCATAACCATTCTTGAATCAATTCTTGGTTGTGCTCTTTGTTCATGAGGGTCTCAAACCCTAGATGTGATCTTGATGAATCAATGAGATCATGCCCTTCCTACAAAAGGGTTAGACAACTGCAAAGACATATTTTTGGTATTTTGGTTAGTGAAATGATAAAATACAAGTATGATATAATCACAAAGGTGCTTGGTGATCTCTCCCAAGACAAACCCAATGAAAAGGGGTAAGGAGGATGCCAAGGTATGATCCCAATGCTAATGCTTATGATGGAGTTGCATGAGGGATCTTAGGGTCAAAATTGGGGTCTTACAATATCCTTCATAAATTTGGCATAAGAGGGCATTTGTTCAAGTGCCTCCAAGAACGGAATGTTAATCTCAAGCTTTTTGAACATCTCCAAGTGCCTTCTTATTTCTTGTGGGGAAAGGGAGTTTCACCACCGGCTTTGATTCACTAACTTTTTCTTTAACCACCAGTTTAGGCACTACCACCTCTTCACTCACAACCTCATTTTCTTTTATTTCTAACTCAATTTCAAGCAATTGGTCTTCTTGGTCGTCATCTTTCTCAGGGACTTCTTTTGATTTACCACTCCTTGTGGTTACAACACTCACATTATTATGCTCTTGTGGATTTATAACTGTAGCACTCGGTAATGCACCCGGTGTTTGCGAACCCGCGAGTTGTTGAGCAATCTGACTCATTTGCACTTCCAGATTTTTTATTGAAGCACCAGTGTTTCTTAGATTACTTCTAGTCTCCTCTTGAAATTGGGAATTTTGAGTCGCCATTTTTTCAATGGCAATTTCCCAATCTGCTTTTCTTGGTACTTGTTGTTGAAATTGTTGTTGGGGTTGGTGAAACTGCTGCTGGTATGGTTGTTGTTGTTGTGGTCGATACTGTTGTTGTGGTTGGCTTTGATATTGATCGGACGCTTTCTTCTGAACATTTCCTTGCTGGTCCTTCCAGGAGAAATTTGGATGATTTTTCCATCCAGGATTATATGTATTGGAGTAAGGGTTGTTCTGCTTCAGAAAATTAATCTCTTCTACCTGTTCTGCAGTTGCCACACAATGCATGGCGAAGTGAGCCCCCCACAAATTTCACAACTAACCGCTTGAATTGGTTGAATCGGTTGAACTTGTGCCACCGTTTGAGTGTCAAGAGCCATTTTCTTGATTCTTCGCTCTACTTCAGCTGTTATTTGGTCTTCCATCTTCATAACTTGATTTGCTAGCTTGAGATCAATGATACCTTTAGGGTGACTTACACTGCAGTCATAGAGCTCCAGATGCTCGTTTGCTGCAATGGCTTCGATGATTTTCTTTATTCCAATGGCTGTTGTAAAATTTGTTGAGCCACCGGCAGCCGTGTCTATGAGTTGCTTAGTCTTCATTCTAAGGCCATTCACAAAATTTTGCATCTGTTCAATTGCATCCATGTTATGAGTATGACATGCAACCAACAATCGCTTGAACCTCTTGTAAGCGTCTCCGAGTAACTCTCCTTCCTTCTGTTTGAAATTAACTATGTCATATCTCTTACGGATATAAATAGAGGCATGGAAGTACTCATTCAAAAATGTTGTCTCCATTTGTTGTCAAGCTGTAATGCTTCCCGCGGGTAAAGAGTAAAACCACTCTTCGGCATCTTCCGATAATGTAAACGAAAACATCACCAACTTTTTAGCTTCCTCTGAGTGTCCCTCAATTTTCAACGATGTCGTCATGGTCAGAAATATTTGTAAATGCTTATTGGCATCTTCATTGACTTTTCCCGACCACTTGGCACATCAACCGATTGAGGATTATCAGTCAGTTCAGTATGATTTCCCAGATGAGGAGATTCTGTATTTGAAAATGAAAGATTGTGATGAGCCTACGCTCGATGAAGGGCCAGAGCTTGGTTCCCGTTGGAGCATGGTATTTGGTGGCGCTGTAAATCAATATGGAAATGGTATTAGGGCAGTGATTATTACTCCTCAGGGCACACATTTCCCTTTCACAGCAAGGCTAACTTTCAAATGCACGAATAATATGGCTGAGTATGAGGCCTGTATTATGGGATTGGAGGAGTGCATTGATCTAAGGATCAAGCATCTTGATGTATATGGTGATTCGGCCCTCGTGGTTAATCAGATTAAGGGTGAATGGGAAATGAATCAACCTGGCCTCATTCCGTATAGGGATTATGCGAGGAGGATTTCAATGTTCTTTACTGAGATTGACTTCCATCATATTCCTCGAGATGAGAATCGGATGGCAGATGCTCTTGCTACGCTTGCTTCGATGATTGTGGTAAGACTTTGGAATGAAGTTCCCAATATCACTGTAATGCGCCTGGACAGACCAACTCATGTATTTGCAGTAGAAGAAGTAAAAGATGACATGCCATGGTATTATGACATCAAGTGTTTCCTTCAGAGCCAGATTTACCCGCCTGGGGCATCTGTGAAAGATAGGAAGACTCTGAGGAGATTATCAGGAAGTTTTTACCTCAATGGTGATGTACTCTACAAGAGAAATTTTGACATGGTGTTGCTCAGATGCGTGGATAGACACGAAGCAGACCTGTTGATAACTGAAGTCCATGAGGGTTCATTTGGTACTCATTCCAATGGACATGCCATGGCTAGAAAGATGTTGAGAGTAGGCTACTATTGGCTGACAATGGAGTCTGACTGCTGCAAATACGTGAAGAAATGCCATAAGTGTCAGATTTATGCAGATAAGATTCATATTCCCCTGACATTTCTGAATGTGATTTCATCACCATGGCCTTTCTCCATATAGGGAATTGACATGATTGGCATGATAGAACCGAAAGCGTCCAATGGACACAGGTTTATTCTCGTAGCAATTGATTACTTCACTAAGTGGGTTGAAGCAGTATCATATGCTAATGTGACCAGGCAGGTGGTCGTGAAGTTTATCAAGAATCAACTCATATGCCGATATGGTGTGCTAGATAAGATCATTACTGATAATGGATCTAACCTGAACAACAAGATGATGAAGGAGCTATGTAGCGAGTTCAAGATTGCACATCCTAATTCTTCCCCTTACAGACCAAAGATGAATGGGGATGTTGAAGCTACTAATAAGAATATCAAGAAGATTATCCAGAAGATGGTTGTCACGTATAAAGATTGGCATGAGATGCTGCCATTTGCTTTACATGGATTCGTACATCTGTTCGCACTTCAACAGGGGCAATCCCTTTCTCTCTCGTTTATGGCATGGAGGTTGTGCTCCCAGTAGAGGTGGATATCCCATCAATGAGAGTCTTGATGGAAGCCAAGTTGACTGATGCTGAATGGGTTCAGAGTCGTTATGACCAACTGAATTTGATAGAAGAAAAGAGATTGACTGCCATGTGCCATGGTCAATTATATCAACAAAGGATGAAGAAAGCCTTTGATAAGAAGGTCAAGCCTCGTGTGTTCTGAGAAGGTGACCTTGTGCTCAAGAAAGTCTTGTCTTTCGCGCCCGACTCCAGGGGCAAGTGGACTCCAAACTATGAAGGTCCATATGTTGTCAAGAGAGCCTTTTCAGGCGGTGCATTGATACTTACAACTATGGATGGGGATGATTTCACTCGTCCTGTGAATTCAGATGCAGTCAAGAAATACTTCGCCTAAAATAAAAACAAAATAGCTCGCTAAGTTGAAAATCCGAAAGGGTGGCTTAGGCAAAAATGAGCGTCTCGGTGGATTGAAAACCCGAAAGGGCGATCCAGGCAAAAGTTAGAGACATATAAAAAAGGTGAATATGTATCCCGCTAGATTGAGTACCTCACCCTGGGGCAATCTAGGCAAAAATTAGGGATTTGGCAAGTAACTGCATCCTGACAAGACTTTGTTCTACAACTGTTATCCGTCAGAGATTCTCACCCATTCATCATCAACCAAAGCTTCAAATACATCGGATTCAGAATTGGTGGAAAAATGGTCATTATGTTCAATGTAGCCCTTTTCCAATATACATCACCAATCTCAAATTTGTAAAGATCTATGGAGTCTTGCCATTTGCAGACTACCATTCCGTCAAATAAATTTGAGCCTTTATCCATTTATTTGCACTCTTATTTGTTTCTATTCAACAAATGTTTTGCATGTTTTAATTGAAAAAATATCATTGTTTTAAATAATCAAATTTTTCATAATTTTGTTTTTAAACAAAGTGAACATTCACAATGACATAAGGATACTCAAGAGATCTTCAGTGCTCTCTCAAAGATGGTATGATCCCCAATAGGGTAGGACATTTGTTCACATCCCAGGCATGCTTGTATCCTATGCCTCCGGAGACTTTTGTGGTTTTTCTACCGAACGGGGTGTTTGGTAAGATGTTCATCTCTCCTCCCTTCAGCAGGATGGTGATCTTTCCTCCTCAGCAGATGTGATCTCTTTGGTAGTACGGTATTTGATGACCCTTCAGATAACTTCCCAGTAGAGTTGCCCCTATGTCGGAGTTCATCTGTGCAATGACTTTGCCCCAGTTGGGACAACTGACGCTCTTTGTTATCCTGGCTTTCTCCCTGAGATGTAGTACCGGATGTTTGTGTACTTATTCGCTGGACTTGTTGGTGTTAGAAATGCCTAGTTGTCAGCATTCATCATACATAAACTACGCATGTGTGCATAGTTTTCAGACATTCAGATATTCATATTGCATTTCTTTGCCATATATCTTTGTTTGCGATCCCCTACTAGTTGGTAATACATTCCCCCAAGCAGATGTCGATGTCTAAACTCCCCATATAGAGTCAGCCCCTTAAGCAGAAAGTGTTTATCTTTCCTCCCATATTCCCCACCGAGTTATATCCTCGTGGATGATGATTATATCTATTTCCTCCCAACACATATATTGGGATGGGATTCCCTATTGAGTTATATCCTCACTAGGATGAGTCTTGATTCAGCTTGCCTCTTCAGTTTGATCCTGGATTGGCTTCTTGCGACTGTTTCCTGCGCTTCCCTGTGGTATAAATGAATAATTGCTCAGTAATCAGTAATCATTCATCTTATCCCCGGCGGAGTCTGTGGTTTTCTACCCTTATACTGGTAGTCGTAAACCCTATTTCATCCCCTTGCAGAGTTAACCTCTTGTTCATCCTAATCAATGACGGTTACCTTTCCGTGGTTTTCTACCCAGTATCCGGTAGATGTAATCCCCTCCTTGACGGTTATCATTATCCAATATTTGGTATTGATAAATCCTTCACCCCCGGTGATATATCTCTTGGATGATTGCTCTGATCAGGCAGTTTATCCCCAATAAGTCATCTTTCATATACCGATTGCCAGTAATGGTCGTTGCTCCCCTTGAATGGTCATCATTATATACCTAATTTCGGTATCCCGATGCCTTTCTGTGTCAGTCGATCTATCCTTTATTAACCCAGTAGCCGGTTGTGGATAATCTTCCATGCGAGTATATTATCTACGTTCTGACGGTAATAGATAATATATCTTATGCACTCTTTGGTCGAAGCCTTTTGTTCTTCCCTAGTTGAGTAAGATTCGTATCCTTTTTTGGAATCGAATGTCCATCCTATAATCGAGTTCGCTTTTAGCCCTCTTTCGGATGATGAGTGTTTTGGGAATATTCCCTAACTCAAGTTTTGGTTGGTCACCTATTATATGCCCAGTAACCGGTATCCTTGGTGTTCTTTCCTTCTGCTCCCTATTATGACCTTGTGTCCCCCTACGGAGTCAGTTTTTCCTGAGCCAAAGTTTGCCTTTTTAGGTATACCTCAGATGATTTCGGACGTTTGATATCTCTCACCCTTGTACCGGTCTTAGATATTCATTCTTCCCAAGCTTGTTGTTCTCTCACCTTTATACCGGTGTTCAGATCGCATGTCTCTTTGAGCTTATTACCCAGTAGCCGGTAATACCTCATTTGTTTTTTCCCACCTGAGTCCGGATTTTTATCCGAAGTATCCGTTATGGATAATTTTTGCTGTATTGGCATATTCCCCAATACGTGCATCTTTGAGTCAGCTCGAGTCTTTCTATTGACGAGTTTCACTGGATTTCCTTCGTGCCTCTCGGCAAGTTTCAAGTCGTGACCTGCTCACGCATTTGATCCCTTTATTCCCCGGTAGAGTCTCTGCCCCGTAAAGTGAATTATTCATAGGAATCATCAAATCCCTTCTAATCTTTTCCTTTGTGGACTCATCCTCCCACAGAGTATTACCGTTTGCATACATACATTCACATCATGAGGTCTCTTAGGGACCAAAATTCATCTCTTTGTTATTATTTAAGCCCATTCTACCCAGTCGAGACGAAGATTTTAACCTTCACTTCTCCAACTAGAATGACCTTAAATAGGGGCATCTGTAAGACCCTAATTTTGTCCCTAAGATCCCTCATGGCATCATAACATTGCATTTGCATTGCCTCAAGGATCATAAGCATCTTGGTTCCCTTTACCTTTGGGTGGGACCTCTTGTGAGTGGTTTGAGATCACCAAGCATGCTTGAATTGTATATTATTGCTTTTCTTATTTTGTTTACTAACCAAAAGCACAAAAATATGTCACTAACATTTCTTGTTTGTAGCTTGAGCAATCACAAAGTCAAGAGCTTCAAGGAGATCCTTTGTGCAGAGATATGGCCAAGTGAAGATGATATCAAACATGGCAATGGTTACCAAAGCTCTCATCCATCAAATATTCCTCCCTAGCATCTCAATTCATCATTTTGATCAAAGCAAGTCAAAGGGTTTGGGGTTTGTTCCCCAAGGAAACCCTAGCTCATCAGATCATCCACAATGCCTTGCTCTTGAAGCAACCTCAGCTCATGATCAAATACAATCAATGTAAGTTTCTTTAATTCATTATTTCATGCATATTTGAAATTATTTGAGTGTCCTCAATCATCGATTCATCAAGATATGAGTCATGGACTTGAGAAGTTGATTAGTCAATTCATCTAATTATTTTGAAATGTACTGAGACCTAACTTTTTATGTGTTGGTCAAATGGAGATGATCCCAAATGAAAAAATGTTTTTAAGTACAATATGAACAACTTTCATGTTCATCAAAAATTGATTTGAAGCTTGGAAGGTCATCTCCCATTCCAATACATTATAGGTCATTTTGACTGAAACCCTAATTTTGGGTCAACTTCCCAAGAACATAACTCATTCATTTTTTATGATTTTGAGGTTGGATCAAATGCATTGGAAATCTTAAGATGTCTATTTCAAATGTTATGTTGAACAAAATTTCAAAATCTCAAAGGAAATACATGTGATAATGCAAAACATTATAGGTCACTTTGGACCAAATGCATTGAAAGGCAAAAAAGTCCAACTTCAAGTGCCCATAACTCTTTCATGAAAAATCCAAATGATGCAAAATTTAAGTCCATTTTGATTTTCTTGAAAATATCTACAACTTTGATGTTGAATGTTTTTTAATTTGAAGTTTGCATCATCTAAACAGAGGGGCTTGAACATTGGCCAAATTTGGAAACCTCACCTTTGCATGTTTTGCACCTTACACTTTAAACTCAAAATTCACTAATTTCCACACTTCAAATGGATTTTTGCCCAACATAACATTTGTTCCTTACACCAAGACCTTTCCAACCATTACTCACATGCTCATGTTTGGATTTGGCAAATGGCATTTTCGAAGAGGAGAAGTTTTAGGCCTAATTGTGCATAACATGTTGAAACTCATTACACAAGCCTATGCATTGCCAACTACACGTCCATTTCAGCTCAATTATATCTCAGATTGCATTTGGCATTGGATTTGTGCCTTCTACATGATCATGCAAGCCCATGCAATGAATATCCATTTGTCATGCACACGGATTTGATCACACTTGCCTTGCCTCTCCTTCTATAAATAGAGGCATCATTCCATTCAATTTTCATCCATGAATCAACCTGAAATGCTGCTGAATTGAAAACCAAACCTCTCACCAAAGGAACTATTTCATTTTCATTCAAATTTCTCAAATATGGAATTCAACTAAATCTGGTCGAATTTCTAGATCTAAAGTTCCTAGATCTCTCTCTCATAGTCCATTGTACTTCTGTTTGGCCAAAGGAAGCAAGGAAGCAAGCTCAGATCACCACAATTCAAAGGTTCTCTTCAACTGGTTTTTTCTTTGAAACTCACTATTTCTTGACCTATTTGCTTGGCTATTGTGTTGTCTGAAGTCCTCTCCATAGAGGCATCATTGCTGTGCATTCAATTTTCAAAATCTAACAAGTTCATGATGAACACCATCAAGTTTCAACCTCTGATTTCTCTCACTATGGAGATCTAGAGTAGAAATGGATGGTACAGGGGTGATGTACATCACCCTAACTTTAATTTGGTACCTAGATCGTGGATTTTGGTTGAGTTTGGAGGACCTGCAACTCTGGCCGGAGCTTGAGTGCTCGCCGGAGAAGACGGTGGCGCTGGCCACCGTCCACCATGCCAGATTCAATCTGGATTGTTGGATGTATCTCTCACGTTTTAATCTCAGCCATGCATTTTGTTTACTTTCAATAATGCCACATGTTTCGCATTGACCAAAGCCTACCATGGAAGCGCGCATGTGGAGCGTCTGATCAGCCACGTCAATTAATGAGGCTTGATCAGACGCTCCTGGTTTTTTCGATTTTATTAATTTCTGATTTAATTTCTTTTATTTCTTTTATTTTCAAAAATTCATATCTTCTTCATTTTAATTCCAAAAAATATGGGACCAATTGCATTCTTCTCCAAAAAATTTCTAGTTTCTAAAAATGATTTTTAAATACTTTTTATTTTGTCATTTGATATTTTTTGTGAATTTTCTCTTTTCTGGTTATTTTTAATTCATTTTAAATAGTTTTCAATATTCAAAAAATACAAAAATATTTTCCTAACCTATTTGAATGATGATGAATCTATGAAAAATATTCTCATCAATTTTTTAATTGATTTGAGATTTTAGTTCAATTAGGTTATTTTTATTCATTTTTTATTGATTAAAAATAGTTTCTGACTTTTAAAAATGCTGAAATTTTTTGTCAAACTTTGTTTGACCTGGTTGAACTTGGGATAAATCACTTGGACCTTTCAAGGTTGATTTGAAGTGATTTTGAAGTTTGACCTTTCTTTTATTTTTAATTCAAGTTTATTTTTAATAGAGAAAATGCCAAAAATATTTTGCTTATTATTTGACCTCCAATCTTCATCCCGTTTCTGGTTTCTCATGGTTTGACTTTGACTTTCAATATCATTTGGTCAACACACATGGATTGGTACATTTTATTTCACCTTATGCACTTTATTCTTCCCATTTCCTTTTCCATTATTCATCTCATTCTTCCTCTTCTTCTTTTTCTTTTTGATCAATGAGTTGAAGGTTGATAAGTTAGCATTGATTAGGGAGGCTTAATCTTCCTTGATTCAAATCTAATTCATCTTGATCAATTGATCAAGTGAATGGCTTTGCATTAAGGATAGGTTGTTTCCTAAATCATGCAAAGGACTTAAACCAATACAAGATCAATTCCCTTTTTCTTTTGGCATGGCAAGTTGTTGGAACTTGGTTCACTAATCAAGACTTCTAACTTGTGTTGTTGCCTACATTATTATTGACCGGCCTCAGATAGTTGTGACTTCTACATAAGTCCAATTACGATTGCTTAACATAACGCTAAATTTGCCTTATGGCACACTAACTACTAACATTAATCATTAACCATTAACATTTACCTTTCGCACTTTACCTTTATGCAATTTATCATTCTTGTACATATTATTCATTTGCTTTTTCCTTTGCTCATTGGAGCACATGTTTATGTTAATGCAATTTGCCTTTTGCTCACTTGAGCACATAATTGTGTATATACTATTGTGTTTGTGTTTTGTTTGATTGTTGTGGACCAAATGCAAATAATGGACAAAAGGACTTAGACTTTAGGACCTTCCCTATGCAAAATGGAGTCAAAGAGCAACTAGGCCTCATGCCTTTAGAGTGCTATAAATGTCAAAGAGCAACTAGGCCTCATGCCTTTAGAATGCTTAAAGCTTGAAGATGAACATTGAAAGGACCATATTCTAAACTCCCTCTTGTCCATTCTTTGATTGTTAATAGAACCTTTTGATGTGTGTGTTTCTTTGTGCCAGGGATTTCCACTTGAGCCAAATTGAGGAACCATTACCATGAGCTCCTAAGAGAGAGAGATTCAAGACATTGAGGAACCTTCCAAGAGTTCATTTGATTGTTGATTGCTTGAGTTTATGCTTATGTGATTGCTTATTCCAAAGGATGGGAGCTACTTGGATCATCCATATGATCTCAAGAGAGGAACTCCTTTTTGTGGTTTTGTTTCTTATCCCTCACCTTTTGCATTGCTTAGGATCTTAGCCATTCTTCTTCTTCCCTCCACTCTAACCCAAGCCAAAGCTTTTGTGCAAACATTTAATACTTGTTTTCAACATTAGAAACCTAAGCCTTATACTTTTGATTTTCAAACTTTCTTTTCATAACACTTATTGTGAATTGAATACTAAGACAACTTTGACCATATTTTGTAAATACCACCCATTCAAATCTTTTTTGTGGTTTCAATGGCCACCCTCTTAATCAAAACTTTTTCATAACCTTTAGCTATTGGGTTTGAGTTATCCTTGAGGTAGATGTAATAGTCACCTTTATCCTTAGTGATGGACAGTAAGCCTTCCATGCTTATTATAGGGTTAACCCCTCATTAGCATGTTGAAGCTATCCTCACATGGTGGATTTGTGGTTTTAGGTTGAGTTTTCTCCCTTGGATAACAAAAGACCTTAAGGCTTTTGGATCAATTAATTCACCAACTCATTTTGAGATTTTTACCCCGAACTACGAGGTTTTGATCCTAATCTTTTTAAGATGGTACGTAGCTAATGGGTTCATCCATCCAAACACAAATGTAAATAAACTTGTATATTCTCTTCTCATCTCTTCAATCATGTTTGCACAAACAAATTTTTCACAAAAAACAACAACCTTACAACAAATGTGAAAAGGGCTCCCTAGGAGTACCTAGGATGTTTTGGGTGCCTAACACCTTCCCATTGCATAACCAACCCCCTTACCCAGATCTCTGACTCTCTTTTACTAGTTTTTGATTCGATAAAACTTTTAGGTTTTTGTTCGCTTTCTAACCATTCATTTGGATAAATAGAAGTGCGGTGGCGACTCGACTTGTATGATTTACCTTGGATTTAGTCAATATCTCTAATGGTAACGAATACCCCGCTACACATAGTCACCCAGAAGTCTTTCCACGGGAGGTGGAGCTTCATCCATCATTTCAGATACGGTGTCAGAGTCTTCCAAATGAACTGAAACAACTTCTTCTTTTCAGACTCAGAAACAATGGGGGTTGCTTCTGATAGTTCCAGTCTAGCTTTTCGGCGTCTTGCACGCAATAATCTTTCTGGTTCTGCATCAAAAAGAAATTTAGCTGAGTCCTTACCTCGCATACAAAGATTAGACAATTATTAGAATTTATAAAAAGAAACATTAGTACAGAAAAATAAAATTTTGGTTGCAGAGCGACCAAATTTCAATTGAATTATTATTCAACTTATACTTTGGCAGTCCCCAGCAACGGCACCAAAAACTTGATCGGTAAAATAGCAAGTGTACTATTTGCACCGATGTAGTAATAAAATGGGAGTTATCCCGAGTATCGATCTCGAGGACTGCGTATTAAGTACAAATCTCTACAATAATTCCATTGAACAAAAGATTAAAAAAGGGGTTTGTTGATTGTTTTCGAAATGATAAGAACGAGAATAAATTACACAAAGCGTATAAGAATTTGTTAATCGATATAAGAAAGCATGCTAGGGCAAGATGTATGAATTTGTTTGTACTACAACTTCCACATTAAACGATATCTACGTTGTAATCATTCAAAGCCGATTCTCAAGAATTGTTTTCTCTAATTCCTTAGCCGAAAACCATTAACAATCAATTTCAATCCTAATTCCTTAGCTATTCAAAAGGACGTTAAGAAATACGCAATTGAACAAGAATTAATGGCTACTACGGTATGATCCTTATTCCTAAGTGATTATACCGAAGTATTATTATACAACAAGCAATAAGGTGGTTTGTCCGACCTAAACCTTAACCACAGATCAAAATTCTATTTGTTCGATAAAATAAAGCATTAAGAACTTTGTATAATAATTTGAATTAAGACAACATTGATGATCATAAAAACTTAGGAATATTGTTCATACATTAGCAATTCAGGGACACCCCCTAGCATTGGGGGGTTTAGCTTCTCATAGTATTCAAAGAAAACAAATTAAAAAATAGAGACATTACAATTCTTTGGTGATGAAGGTTGATCTTCAATCTCTATCGATCTTGAAAATAGCTTCTTCTCCAAACACCTTGAAAGCTCTCTTCTCTTTTCTATCTATTCTTCGTACGATTCAAAAGTTCCCCTCCTCTTTACCAATGGCAGACTAAATAGTTCCAAATCATCTAAAAGCATAGTGAAATACCAAGACTGCCCTCCAGACTTACAAAGAGACCAAAACAATAAAAATCAGCAAAAGGGACGAATTGGCCAACACGGGCCGTGTCAGGTGACATGGGCGCCCGTGTTGGCCCTCTGTTAACTCTTTGCCTTCAGCCTTTGCTGACACGGGCACCCGTGTCAGCCCCCTGTTTTCTGCTTCCTTCAGCCTTCCACTCTGCACAGGCTGACACGGACCGTGTTAGCTTACACCGGCACCCGTGTCAGAACCCTGCTTTTTCCTTATTTCGCTTTGCACAATGTCCTTGACTTCTGTTCTCCCCTTACATATCTTTCAGGCTTATTGTTGGACCTAGAAACCAAATAGAACTACCACGGAAACGCATAAAATGCGACAAAAAGAGATGAACCACTAATATAACATAAAACAAGCAGGAAATTATGAAATGCGATAAAACTTAAGAAATCACTAAAAGAAAGAACAAAGTGTTACCGATTCTTGAAGATTCATGCTGGATGGATGATGAAAACTAAGTGCAAATGGTGACCGATCAACGCTCCTTGGTAAGATAGCCTTGACAAAGTTGACTTCGGAAGCACATTGAGTGACGAACCGGTGTCAACAAGCACATTTGACAAAGCATCTTCTTTGCAATTCATTGAAATATGCAAAGCCAGGTTATGATTTCTTCCCTCCTCGGGGAGTTCTTCGTCTTAGAAGCTCAAATTATTTCATGAAGTGATGTTAGCCACAATGTGATCAAATTGATCCACAGTAACATCCTGCTCTACATATGCTTGTTCAAGAACTCTCGGTAGTGCTTCTCTGTGCGCTTCGGAATTCAAAAGCAGAGACAACATGAAAATTGTTGAGGGAGTCTAGAGCAGCTGCTCAACCATATTAAATGCACTCCTTTTTATTAATCGGAGTACCTCATCATCATCATTGGATTTCAAGTTGCTGGATTCCCCAGACTTATCCTTTGAACAACCAACCGGATCTACATTAGGTACCTCCGCCTTCTTACCAACAATTGTTTCCTCTTTATTTTTCGGGGACATCGGTCCAAACACTCGACCACTACGGGTCACCTTCGTAACATCTGCAATGCTCACCACTGAACTGGTCGTAGGCAACGGGACCTCTTGACCATTCTCCATCATCATAGCATTGTATTGATACTGTACAACCTTATCAGATGAGTACGGGACTAGGCCCGTTAACCGTATTACCAACGACGATACTGATCTTTGACTGACGTTCTTGTTGCTGTTGCTATCATACTGAATTACCATCCGCTCTTGTTGCTTGAAAACAGGCACTATGACATTGACGCCGTCATCTACATGACGGGATTGAATAATCATAATCATGCCTTCATCCATCAGACGCTGGATGTCCCTTTTCACTACATCACACCCTCTTGGGTTCATACTACAAACAACACAACAATCATGATCATGTTCACAGTCACTCACCAAACAGATATCTTTATGCATCTGCACCAAAGATCTTCGGATAAATCGGACATCAAAAACCTTGAATTCTCCAGAACAACCGTCCACCATATTCACTGAAGAGTTCCCATGAGCGGGCAAAGGGTTTTCTTTCACATTTGGTACGCGGTCCTCAAAGGACACTATACCACTCTTCATAAGCTTTTGAACGTCATACTTCAATGGATAGCAATTTTCAATATCATGCCCGGGTGCACCCTGATGAGAAACACAACTAAGCTCAAGTTTATACCACCAGGGAAGTGGTTCGGGGATCTGCAATGGGTTCCTCGGTTGAATCAAGTTCTTGAGAACTAGTGAAGGATACAACTCTGCATACGACATAGGAATCGGGTCAAAAGAGACCTTCTTCCTCTCGAAGTTCTGCTAATGATGATTGTTGTTGGTATTATTGTTGTTGTAGGTATTTGTTCTTTGTTGCGGTTGTTGTTGTTGACGTTGATGTTGTTGTTATTGAATTGGTGTTGCTTGTTGATTAGAAAATACCGGAATTATTGATGATACTTGATGATGATGGTGTTGATGGGGTGATGGATTTCTTCTGATCTGAGGCCTCGTCTGTCTACCACTGAAAATTGCATTTGTCTCACTGTCTTTCTTCTTGCTAAAACTACTGCCATACCTCTTACTCGTTGACGCCTCATCTCTTGACAAACGTCCTTCACGGACTCCTTCTTCAAGTCTCATCCCCATATTTATCATTTCGGTAAAATCACTGGGGGCACTAGCGATCATGCGTTCATAATAAAAAGAACTCAAGGTTTTTAAGAAGATCTTTGTCATCTCTTTCTCCTCCAAATGAGGAGTGATCTGGGCAGCCAACTCCCTCCACCTTTACGCGTACTTTTTGAATGTCTCTTTGTCCTTCTGAGACATAGACCTCAATTGGTCTCTATCCGGCGCCATGTCCACATTATACTTATATTGCTTCACAAAAGCCTCTCCCAATTCGTTGAAAGTGTGGATGCTTACACTATCCAACCCCATATACCAACGGAGTGCAACACCAGTCAGGCTATCCTGGAAATAGTGAATAAGCAATTGGTCATTATCTGCCGGGGTTGACATCTTGTGGGCATACATCACAAGATGATTGAGTGGACAAGAGTTCCCCTTATACTTTTCAAAGTCAGGCACTTTGAACTTCACCGGGATTTTGACATTGGGTACCAAACACAATTCAACAACACTCTTCCCAAACAGATCTTTACCTTTCAGCGTCTTCAATTCCTTACGCAACTCAAGAAATTGGCCTTTCATTTCGTCCATCTTCTCATAAACATTCGGACCCTTAGACGGCTCAGAATGATAGATGGTATCCTCTACGCGAGGCAAAGTATGCACAGCGGGAGGTGGCACGGACATGACCGTGCTAGATGCCGGCATGGAAGCAAAGTTAGGCGCAAAGCCTTCGGGCACAAAATTGGGCGGCATTCCCCACGGGAATCCGACAGGTAGGTTCGGTGCAAAGTGGGCGGCAGCAGCAGGCATGGTAGAGGTAACCACTTCTGAAATAACAGTCCTCGCGGGAGGAGTTGCAGGCGTTGGAGAAGCTTGACTTTGAGCAACAAGAACTGACTCCATCATGGCAGTCAGGCGGGTGATCTCGTCCTTCAGCTCTCTGTTCTCTTGATCTAGATGCTCCATAATTTTCAGATGATTGGCTCTGGTATTGTACCGGTGAGTCAGCTTGGCTAAAGCACAGAAGAAACACCAATCAGACATCTAGCGAAAAACTGCTTATGCAAATGATGCATGAAATGCAATGCTTGATTATTTTTTATTTTCAAGGAACTTACTATATCATTTGCAAATATATAATATTTAAATGGCACTTGCAAAAATTTGATATGACCAAAAATCTCTTTTCATTTATATAACTTGGAAGGAGTACACTGAGTACAATTTCAGAAACCAAAATAAAAAGATACAAGATAAAAGGAGACTAGTCATCCTAAGGATCCCTAACAACAATGTCAGAAGATCTGGTTAAAGGCGCGTACTTCCTTCAAATGCGACGGATCTCGGTCTCAAAAGAAGCCTTCATCTGAGTATTCTCGAGGACAAGCTGATCAACAATCTTCTTCCAAGGAACGGAAGGCTGAGGCATGCTAGAATATGAAACCTCTGGATCTCTCTGTCTCTTCGTCACTCGATCTTCAAGTAGCTCAATTAGTGCATCTTTGTCCTTAGACTCTAACTTCAACTCTTCCTGCTTCTTGCTCAAAGCATGGAAACATTCTTCCCACATATCCTTTTCTTGCTTCATCTTGATGAGCGCGTCTTCCAACTCCTCTACATCTTGATTAGGGAGAGTTAATGGCTCAACCACAACCATAGACATAGGTCTTTCACAAGAATAAGGCATCTTCAACTCCAAAGCTCTCTTCTTCACCCAAAGAGTGTAAGCTTCCAAAGCTACACAATTGCGCGGACCAAGCTCGGATCTTCCTTTCCTATGCACATTATGCCAAGCATGCACAATCTTCTGCTTCAAATGTTGGGGATCTTTACCCTCTTGATAGAAAAGACCTTCTAATAAAGTGTTATTAGGTTTATCTCTCAAGGGGAACCCAAGTTGACGACGAGCCAAAGCAGGGTTGTAGTTAATTCCTGCTTGTGTACCAATGAGAGGAACATTAGAGAATTCACCACAACTATCAATAATCTCCAAATTGCTTAAAGACGGATTATACAAACCTATATCATCATTAGTGAGAGACATAAGTCTCTGAGACCACCGTAGATATTGTTTGCTCTCCACAAAAGCAGATGTCTGAGGCAAGTGCGAAATAAACCACTTGTACAGAAGAGGAATGCAACAGACAATCGTTCCACCACCCTTAGAATTCCTTAGATGCAAAGAGAAATACATGTCTCCCAACAAAGTAGGCACAAGATTCCCAATCAAGAAAAGTCTAATGGCGTTAACATCAACAAAACCGTCAATGTTAGGGAACAAAGTTAATCCATAGATGAGCAACACAAAGATAGCTTCAAAAGCGTCCATACTACCAGCCTGAGCAAAAGTGGTAGCTTCCTTGATGAGGAAAACAGATGGCAACCCAAATAACCCTTCTTTCTTCACCCAATGAGCCTCTATCTCAGACTTCTTCAAGTGAAGAGCTTCAACAATAATACTAGATCGGAGAATCTCTTCCAATCCACTAAAAGGCACTCTACTAGAAACAGGTATCCCTAAAAGATGAGAATATTCCTCCAAGGTAGGCACAAGCTGAAAATCTGGGAAAGTGAAACAATGGTAGAGAGGATCATAGAACTGCACTAGCACACTCAAGAGTCCTTCAACCACATCAGCAGACAAGATGGACAGAAGCTTCCCATGACGTTGTTTGAAGTCTAAGGGATCTAATACAAAAGATGCAAGCTTCCTTAACTCTTTCAAGTCGGGACATCTGAAACTGTACTTCTTAGTGTTCCTTCGTCCATAATCCATGGTCTGAAAATATTTGCAAATGATACCTTAGTTCCTTGAAATTTTTGTGTGATGAATGTTATGATGCGCATGAATGCATGAATGCAACAATCACAAATAAGGGATCACACACAAGGAAAACAAAGGTCAAGGGATGAATCAAGTCATTGTCAAGATCAATCATCCATTTTGGTGGATTATGGTTTACACCTTATCAACACCCAAGTTCCATTGTTATTGACAAGACTTGATTGGATCAACTAAGAATCAAGGGTTTGTTGCAAGTCACGAGCATGGAGTCTGGGTAAGAACCATTCCAAAGGAGTGAACTAAGGATAAAACCTGTAGATCATGTTCTAAAAAGTTCCCAGAGTCTTAATTCCATCTATCGGATATTACAGGTAAAGATGACTGACTCATCGACTCATAATATTCTCAAGAGAAACTCGTCTGAGTGTAGTATCGCGTAATAACTATTATCAAGTCTACACCTGAACAATTTCCGCACTACGTCTTAAATAGTCCAAGATGGGTTAAATGTTCTAAGGTCCTTAGCTTCTCAGACCCAATTAGAAATAGTAATGCCTAACCACAAATACTTGTGTGATATTTCCAAATCCAAAGGAGTCTCCACTAAGCAGATGGATCTCAAGCCAACTCGTTAAGGACTACTCCACACAAGTCGAACATGACTATACCATCCTCCTATCTTAATTGCACTCAAGTTCGGGTTAGAACTTATCTCACCACTCAGAGATCACCAAGCACAACAAGAAGATTATATCACACATACATATATATACAAACATCACATATATATATAAGTATATTCACACAAAAAGTAGGCTAAACCCATTGGAGACTACTCCCCAGCAGAGTTGCCACTTAATTTTTGTAGCGGGAAATTCATGATCATCAAGCTATTAACAAGCTAGAGATCAATTAACAAGAGTCGCCACCGCACTTTTATCGTTTCCAAGGGAAAAGGGAAAAAATACGAACAAAACCCAAAAGTAAGAAGTTTTCAAATAAAAAAACTAATAAAAGTCAGAGATCACAGGTAATGGGGTTAGTTACACAGAGGGAAGGTATCCTAGGTACTCCTAGGGAGCCCTTTTTGTGTGCATATGTATTTTGTACAAAGTGATGTTTACAAACAAATAGAATGGGGGGATGAGAAAAGAATTATTAATTATATTTTTTTGTTTGACAAGACCTTCGGACTTGTGCCTATGTACCAACATAAAAATGAAGGATCAAAACCTCGTAGTTCGTGATACAAATTTCAAAATGGATGCATTACTTTTAACAAAAATTAAGTTTGAAAGGTACAAAGGCCCAAAAATGGTTTGAATGTCTTAGTTCTTTTTGGATTTTTGAAAGTTTAAGTCAAGTATAGTTAAGTCTACTTACAAGTTTGATTTAAGAAAAGAAGTTTGAAAATGCAATGGCATAAGGCCAAAGTTTCTATCTTTTTGCAAAAATGGTCAAAGTTTAGAACAAAAGTAGTTCACACAAAGAATATTTTTAAAAGTGGAGGGAGAGATTTTGAAATTAAAGAAATGGGGAGAAGACGAAGAGACTATCCTATGTACAAAAATGAAAAGTTTAGAGTTGATAAAATCTAACCAAATGGGTAGTAATCCAATAGACAAGTATGTCAATAGAAACCTATAATTCCCTTGGACTTTTAGAATCAAGCAACACACAAATACACAATTATATTATCTTGAATAGCAAGACATCAAATAAAGATGGCCTCATCCAAGCTTATCCATTCCATGATCTTCTTCAAAATAGCCCATGCAACAGATGAATTCCACAAGTCACATGTTCAAAATAACAACTTCACAATGATCATATTGCAGATGAATCTTAGAGAGATCTTCAAAGATGTATCAGATAAATTCAAATTGCAAGCACTTGGTTCTTCAACAAGTTGGCATTGGCCAAGTCCATTAGCTTAGGAAGGTTGCCTAGAGTCTAAGTCCATTTGTCCAAGATCAAGCCAACAGTCCACTCAAAAGTTTTTTAGGGTTTTTGTTATTATTATGTACATTAATGGTCAAAGACCACACAAACAAGCAAAGTATACACAAACAAAATATATCACACAATATGGTCCAAATGGACAAAGTGAAAATTGCATTAACATAAACAATTAGAATGATATGAACAATGGCAAATGAAATAGAAAGCTAAAAATTAAATTGCATTAAAGTAAAGGCTTGAAGTTAAAAGTTAGTAGTTAGTAGGTTAGAAGTTATTTTTGTTTGGCTTTTGCTTTTCAAGACATTCTTTGGAGAACACTCAATCCACTTATCACAAGCATGGATCCTTGAACCAAAACATCTTCCAAAAGAAGGAAAGAAGGCCAAGTTTCCACACAATACCATGAAAGAGGGGAGACTTAAAATCTCACTAACTAGAATGCTTATGCCTTTTATGTCACAAATTTAGCGCTATGTTAAGCAATCGTAATTGGACTTATATAGAAGTCACAACTATTTGAGATCGAGCAATAGAATTTTGGTGTTAATGCATGTTAGAGACATAGTATAATGGACTATGCTGATGAAACATACCACACACAAAAATAATATGCAAAAGGTATGGCCTAATCTCATCCATACTCATGTCAATTTTTCAATCAACTAGCATTAGGACTTTGAGATGTCATAGGCCAAATGGAGTGAATGAATGAAGAAGGGGAATAAGATGAGGTGGGAAGGGGATGAATGAAATCACAAATTGATCAAAGGAGGACTTTTACCAAATTAATATCATCCATTCATTTTGGGAGATGGAATGTACATTCTATCAATCCCCTAAATCCAATGATATTAATTGACAAAGTCAAATCAACCTTGACCAAGGCCCAACAACAATAAGCAAACTCAAACAAGTCAATACAAATGGTCAACAAAAATAATTGGCATTTATTTAATTAAAAATAATAAAATAGTGCATTTAAATCAAATATGGTTTGTCCAATTCCTAAAATCTCATCAAAACACCAAAGAAATGGCCATGCGATTTATCATAAGTCAAAGAAGGTCAAAGGACCCTGGAGAAAAAATTTCATAATTTTTGGACATTTAAAAATATTTTTAAACAATTAAAAATAAATGCAAAATCAATTAATTTATGAAAAATATTAATAATGATCCAAAAAATAATTTTAATTCAGAATATGAAAGAGAAAAATATTTGAAATTTTTTGGTGAAAGTCCCATATTTTTTGGATCAATATTGAATTTAATATGAATTATTGAAAATAATGCAATTAAAATAAAAATTCAGAAAATAAAAATTACATGGACCATTTGATCTCCCTCATTAATTGAGGTGGCAAATCAGATGGCCAGGAGCGCGCTATCCACCATAGACCTTAGTCAGCGCGTGGCAACATTGGTAATCAAGACCAACGCTCAGGATTAAAACGTAATGGATGGATCATGTGGTTCAGAGCCTTGCCAACTCATCGCGGGAGCCAGAGCTCCGGTCATCTTCTCAGGTGGACCTCACCGGATTGGTCCACCATGAACCATCACCAAAATGAAAAACAAGGACATGATCTTAAAGAAAAAATGGCAATGAGCTCAAATCTGACATCCATTCACTCCAACTCCAAGTATATTTAGAGATACATGGAGTTGAGATTTGACGTACATGAACTGAGTTGCTTCGATTTGGCCTCAAAGCAACTCAATCTTCTTGCTTACATTGCTTGTGCTTGGTCTCACTCCACTTGCTTGCAGGAGAAGGATTGAATGGTTAAAAAGCTATGGATTCCTGGAGAATTGAATTCCAAAACAGTGGAGATTCAAGCCCAAATTCAAGAGAATTTTTTCAGGCTTATCCTTTGCAAAGTGAGGGTTTGAAATGGGGGATCAAAGCTGGCGCCAATGTCCTCATTTTTTAGCAATTAAAGCTCTATTTATAGCTGAAATGGTTGATAATTGCACACTCCAATTCACTTTCCAATTTTGGCAAATGGTGATGTAAGTGTGCATGGGCGCGCATAAGCCCATGAAATGATTGTTTGAGGTCCATAAATGAATATTAGATGCTCTAAACTAAGCTTGGATTGCAAGGCAAATGCACATTGATGTTTGAAGCTTGATCCTTGCCAAGTGATGTCACCTTGTTTAAGGCATGCGCAGCCTATGCATTTCTTGTCCAAAATGAATGAATTTGAGCTCTTTGGAAAGGTGAGATCAAGAGGAATAACTTTCATGTTCAACACTTTTTTATTTGGAACTTGGAGAAATCTGAGGTGGGAAGTTTGGAAATTTTTGACATATCAAAATTTTTCTAAGTGTCAAGCCATATGTCTCAATATTCCACCTTGCTTAACTTTTTATAAGAGCTTCAAATGAGAAACGTGTCTTCATCAAAGTTGTAGCTCTCTCAAAGGCCTTCAAAATGGTCACCAATTTCATGTCATTTGGATTTGAAATGATAGAGTTATGCATTTTTGAAGTTTGGAAAAATCACTTGATCAATGGTATAGGTCAGAAGTGACCTATAATGTAACCTTATATCACATGCTCAAAAAAGTTGAATTAGCTCCCACTCCAAACATCAGAGTTGAAGTAGACACATTGGATTTGATTGTGCAACTTGGAAATCTTCCATCTCATAACAATTGAGCAAGTTATAGCCTTGGGAAGTTGACTTTCAAATTAGGGTTTAGACAAAATTACCTATAATGTTTCAACATAGAAAATGATTTTCCAAGCAAAACTAGCTCTAGGCCTCAACATGAAAGTTGTTTGGAATGTCATTTAGAGTAAGTTTTATTTTAGAATCATTTTCATATGGTGAAAATTGTAGGAGATAGGGTCTAGGGAGACCCAGTTTTGATCAGATGAATTCATCTGGCCAACCACCATCAACCAACTTGCTAATTTTCAATTCTCTTGACTTTCTTGGCTCATGGTAGATCATATATGCATAAGATGATGAATTTTTAAGTATCCCTTAAGAAATTTGATCAATTGATGAGATAGCTTGTTGGAGAAGTAACTCAAGATACCCAGTCAAACTAGGGTTTCCAAGGCAAATCACCCTCAAACTCTTGAAGAAAACTTGATCAATATAGCATGTAGAGAACATTGGGACTCATATATGATGCTCATAACCATTATTAAATCAATTCTTGGTTGTGCTCTTTGTTCATGAGGGTCTCAAACCCTAGATGTGATCTTGATGAAACAATGAGATCATGCCCTACCTACAAAAGAGTTAGACAAATACAAAGATATATTTTGGTATTTTGGTTAGTGAAATGATAAAATACAAGTATGATATAATCACAAAGTGCTTGGTGATCTCTCCCAAAGCAAACCCAATGAAAAGGGAGATGGAGGATGCCAATGTATGATCCCAATGCTAATGCTTATGGTGGGATTACATGAGGGATCTTAGGGTCAAAATTGGGGTCTTACACAAGGTCAATGAGTCCAGGGTCATTCCAAATCAAGCATATGTCTAAGTCTTAAGTCCAAAACTGCAAAATCCAAAGTCCAAAGTATAACTCCAAGTTAAGCATAGGTCTTAAGGATCAAGTATATCCATTTATAATATTTTGATTCATTGACATTGTCAAGCAAACCAAACACAAGATAAGAAGCATAATATGAATAAGACAAGATGAATCAAGTATGAAGTGAGATGATGAAGGAAACATAAAGGTAAATCGCATAAATTAAAGCCACAAGGGTAAATTGCATAAAGTAAATGACATAAGGTAAGTTGCGAATATGTAAAGTGCATAAAGTAAAGGCACAAGAGTAAATTGCATAAAGTAAATGTTAGGAGGTTAAGTGTATAAAGTTAGTGATCATAAGACAAGCAATATATGTGACAGTCATGTTAAAATGTTGATACAAAATCAAACTCTGAAGGCATGAAGCGCGGTGTTCAAAACTCAGAGAAGAAAGAAGAGAACATAAGGCAAAATGATAGCAAGCGCAAGTGTTTGACTTAGGATCCACTATCAAAAAAGTCAAGGGACCTAAACATATGGCACAACTTACGAATAACCTATCACTAACTCAAAGTGTCCAAAATATGATCAGATGATCATCTACCAATATATTGAATTAGAGGAGATTGAATCAATCTAAGAGACCATCTATAGATGACTTGAAATGTAGAAGCATTGATCAACTAAGTCAAAAACTCAAGCAAAGTAAAAGGCATGGAAGATTTGAATTAAAAATTAATTAAAAATGATTTAAAATGGTAAATTAAAGAGAACATTCTAAACCATAATCAAAACAATGAATAAATGGCCAAGAAAATTACACAAAGTCCCAAATATTACACATTAATGGATCTCAAAAGTTGGATGCAATTTTTTTTTAAATTGATTGGAAAAAAAATTGGAAAAGGAAATTAAAATGAAAAATAAAATAAAAATATTAATAAATGCAAAAATGATTTTTAAAATTATGGAAAAAATGTATACGATGAAAAATATTTTTAGAGATATTGTACAAAAAAATTGGGATAAAAAATGTTTAAATATGAGAGAGATATTAAATGGGAAAAAAATAAATAAAAGGAAATAAAATAAAATAAAATAGAAAAGGGAGCCGACGATCAAGAGAGTTCAAAAAATGCGTTGGCTAGCTGTGATTGGATGGATTTGAAATTTGGTACCAAAACACGCGTTGAACCAACTTCATTTTCAACCTTCAGCTCGATTTCTGCAAATCATGAACTCGTGTTTTTAGCAACACCCAAGCATGGAGTTAGCTTCGCAATACATCATCTTTCATGTCTCCCTGCATCAGAGTCATTGATTGACTCTGAGCAGAGAGAATTTTGCTCAAGAACACAAAGAACTGTAAATGTTCAAAGTAAAATTAAATGACTAATATGAAAGATAAATTAATGGTAGGAGAGGACTTTTGACCAGTGGAACAACACGAAGAAAGTGGTAACTTATTTGCTCAAAGATTTAACTCATAGCTACCTTTCCAGATGAAGCTTCGAAGGTCAACAATGACAGAAATGGGGAGCATGATGCAAGAGGTTTCAAGACAAAGTGATGATAAAGTTAGCTTCAGAGGATGCCGATGAAGCTTTCTGGGCAAAGATTTGAGGTTGAAAGAGCTTGAATTGAATAAACCACAAACTGGTTTTGGAGCAATATTAAATTCAAGTGAGGTGGGGTTTTTCTTGATGTTCAAGCTTGCAAATCAAGGCAAAATGATCCTCTATTTATAGGAAATGAAACGATAAGCTCACACAAAATGGTTACAATAAATGGTTGCATACACACTGCACTATAATACTAAGTGGATACTATTACATTGGATGATATTATATTGACAACTACAATATTATATATACACAAATAAAAATGTCGTTTAGGCAACAATGATAACCTACACTAGTTATGTTAAGCTTAACGTAAAACTAATATTAATCTAAATATAAATTACTTCTATAACGCGCACGCATATATATATATATATATATATATATATATATATATATATATATATATATATATATATATATATATTTATTTATTTATTTATTTATTTATTTTTACAATAAAATATTATAGAAATATTTCTTAAACTTATATTTGGATTGATGAAAATGGATGGAGTGTGATGGAATAAAATGTAATAAATTTATGTTCTATTATTTGAATTAATTATAAAAAAAAAAACAGAATGTAGTATAACATGATGTAATGTATTACATCTCATTCCACCTTCTTTTTTTACATTTCTCCGCTCTGTTTTGTTCTACTTTATCTTATTTCATTATAATTCATTTTACAATAGTCAAAGATAGTCTAATCAATTCAACCATAAATAAAATTTATTCAGGCCAACCTAAGCCTCAAACCATCAAAATAGGATTTTAGATTTCAAAAACTTAGGCTAAAATACTTCAAAAAATAATTTGTCACAAGTATTATTTTGATAAGTTATTAATGACTATTTGTTTAACTTAGTTGATTAATATTAATATGTGAGCCTCATGTCTACTCATCCCCTTGCAAAAAAATATATATATTTAATTTTTAAAAATCTGATATTAAAATTTATTTTTTTAGATACATAAATAATCAATATATCAAAACTACTAGTATATATGAATAAAATACACAATACTAAAAAAAATATAATATGTAACGATGTATTGATTATTTATGTATCTAAAATTTATTTATTTTATTCATAAATAATGAATACATTGATTATTTAATGTTTTCTCTAAGTATGTTGGACAGAAAATTCCATTTGAATGTTAATGTGATATGGGTGTGTTGATAACATCTTTCGAGATAGATTTAGCTCTGGCATGGCCAGGGCTCGAGGTATGACATAATACATTTCAAAGGGACTACAATAATTTTGTCACCTTAGCTTGGTTTGTGTGGCAAGGGACCATAGTTTCTCTTTGCTTTCATTATTGTGTGAACTTCCTATGAGATTGGCAGTTCAGAGAATGTCTTGTTTGCTTCAATAAAATCTTAAGCACACCTATCAGAAATGATTCTTGTGGGAGCCATTCTTTGTAGTTCTAAATTACTACTACTACCATCATAATTGTTTCCTCTCAGTACAATAATTTGAACCACTTTGTGGTCTCCTCTAAGTTTATATACAATAATTCTGATTTTAAAAATAAACGCAATATATCCAAATCAGTTTAGGATGAAACCCCTTAATTTTATATTTGCATGGTTGATGTTTCCCAAAACAATCCTCCAGCATGTTCACATAATCATCAATTTCCTACTTTGATCATAATTGATACATTACGTCTATGTTGTTTAGTTTCAACTTTGGTTGGAATAAATTGTTATAGTATTAGGTGTCGGTAAGAGTTTTATATTGGAAGAAAAAATAGATGTTAAACACTATATAAATAAGTGAATATTAAATTATATATAAGTGAAATTATTCATATAATCAATATCTTAAAATTTTAGATGAAAATGTAATTTTTAATTCCATTACATTAAGTTGATTTTAAATTTTAAAATTAACATGAATAGCTTTTGACGTTAGATTTGGTACTCTCACAACAATTACTACAGTAAGTGTTTAGGCCATATTGATTTGTTCATGTTTCATCCAATCCAATAGCTTCAGTTCTGTGACAAAATGCACGAGATTAAAGTCCTGTTTATCTTGCACTGCACATCACGTTTTTTTATTGATTATTATGATTATAATAATTATATATAGAAGTGGAAAGGAAATAAGATTAAGACGTATGAAACAGACCCACACAAATCAAACATATGAATCCTCAAAAGCTTAAGAAGTGTATGCCTTGTCTAGATACAAAGACAAAACAGTAATGAATGAATTGAAAGAAGTTAGGGGTTCTAAATTTTGAGTTGAAGCATAATGGGTGGGTGGACACCATGTTTTTAAATTGTCACTAGCAAGCATTTTACCAATAACTATGCGCATGGTACAGTGGTACTACCACTCACTCACTCACTCACTAACTAGTTGTTGTGTTGTGTTGATTTGTGTTGTGGTGTGCACACTAAAAAAAATCAAACACAACCTAGCCAACCAATACAATAGTTCACATGTGTGCCAAAAAATATGCGCATGCTAAGCAAGTATGGCGGCTTAAGCTTGTTTGTTCCTTACCAACTAAAGTCATTGTCTCAAACATAAGGGTATGGTGGGGACCACTTGTCTCATAAATCTAATGAACACTTGAAACAAAGATGGACCTAAATGTACCATGAACTTGGAACACATGCTAGATGATGTGTCGGAACCACATAGTGGGACCAATCATGAGTTTTAGGACAAAGGAGGAGGCTTGTAGTGTATAGTAGTAACTACTTTTAGTGGGGTCAAAAAGTTAGGATTAAGATAGGATTCAATTAGTATATTGGGATTTCTTTTCACCACCATGGTCATGGTCAGTATCCGGTCTTTTGTACGGACTAATTCGATTTGAGGGTTAGTTATGTCATTAAGTGATTTTAGCTCTCTCTGAATCGTAGTTGTGGAAGATCGAATCGTAGTTCTATTTATCAAATCTAGCGTCAATCACCACTGAACTAACTAACATTTAATAATATTGCGATTTTATATTAGTTAAAGATTCAATCTGCAAAAGATTTATATAGAGTGACACTCCTCATTTTATAAAGTTGATTAGGTCAAATTTTAAATTTATCATGGTATCATGAATCTATCAATTCGGATCACTCACCATTTATATGCGCATCGAGTGCAATAGTGTTGGACACAAAAGAAGGTATTGAAAAAGTCAAATCTCATATTAGTTAAAGCTAGAATCGATAAAGAATTTATAGAAATTAATTAGATTAAACTCTAATTCTTTTAATTAATACTAATATTTAATCAAACATTCTTTTTAACACCCACTATTTTGTAATCTCGCAACTTTTTATAACTATTTTTTGAAAAGGTGGTAGTACCGGTTTTGTTTGTGTGTTGAAATTACTAAGTCCACGCCAAGAATTAAATTGAGGTTTAGTTAGAAAAAGTGGAATTGTTTAGTTGAGAGATTGTTTGGGACTTTTAAAGAAAGATTTGATTGGGCAAGTTGGATGATGATTTTGTTTCTTTTTGTGATGGATATATGCAAAATGGGGGAATAGGTAGGTATGTTGCGTGAGGTTAATTGGGAGATAGAAAGTGTTTTGAGTTTGGTGATGCGCGTGCATTACATAATGGTGGCTGCCAGCCACACCCATTCATTTTATTCACCAGGCCATACATTATGCATCATTTCTATTTCTCAATACACAAATTTTTCATTCTGAACTCACAATTCTTCATCATTGCTTCATAACCACAAATCTATGTATTGTATTCTTACATATTAAAATAAAAACAATTAAATCAAATATTTGAGCTAATGAATTTTATTTTCAAATTTTTACTCAAATATCCCAATTTAAAAAAAAAATCCTAAAATAACTCAGTTTTCAAAATAATCCTCAAACTACTCCCGTTTCAAAAAAATATATATGTAGGACATAGCCGTCAGACCAATTGGCGTCTATCCTTAAACATTAAGTGGATGTGCCAATTGGATTGGCGCCCATGTTCATTTCATCATATTGCAAACATGTTTGGTGTTCGTTGCCGCTATGGAAAAGTGATTTATTCGAGAGACAAACCTCCGATGTTGATGCTCTTTTAGAACATCTGTAGGTTCGATCAACTGAAGAGGGAGTTGGTTCTTTGGTTAGATGGAAAAATACCAGAAGGAGAAAAATTAGAAGTATTGAGAGACTTGATAGTATATTTGGTTGGGTGCGAGTCAAAACTGATAAGGATGTTAGGGAAATGATGTTTGGACAAGATGACATCAGTTTGATTGTTGTAATCAATAAGAAATGTTATGTTTTAAGTTTGCTTATGTTGTAGTGATGTTTGTTGTTAACCTCGTTGTAACAAAAAGATAATGATATATAAAAATCCAAGGTTACAAAAATTAAAAGGAGATATTATCTTATAATGCAGATGTTGCTCCTAGATTAAGACAGTTGTTCTTATTGTGTACTGGTTGACGACATATACTACATAGTCTTATCATTTTATCAGTCGTATCCATTTCTGTTCTAATACGCGTGTTGTTTGGCCGTCTTTTTTTCTTTCTTCGCATCTCATCGTTGTGTCAAACTTTGTCACCTTCATATGGACGTCAGTATTCCTCCATTGATAGCACTGAGAAGATTTTGTTATACACATTCATGATGGTAATGGTCTTGTAAACATCAGATAAATGTCTGTAAGCGTCCTGATGAGTATGTGTGCATGCCGCAATGACATGGGAGCAAGGAATACGGAAGACCTGGAACTTTCCACAATCGCATCAACTTCTGTTTAGTTTGACAACATAGGATAAATTTGGCATCCCCTCATTGTGGTCCATTGTTTCATGTACATTGAAATTTTGCTTATGACGGTCAAAGACTGTAACCGTGTGTGTGCTAGCTTTGATATTTTCCTCTTTCATCACTTTCATACAACATTCACTGAATATTTGATCCAACATTAACACTGTACTCTATCTTTCACCTCTGGTTGCGAAGGTAGAAGCCAACCTATAATAGGTTGTTCTGACCAAAGCGGTTATTGGTAGATTTCTAATGCCTTTGAATACGTCGTTCATGCATTCTACAAGGTTTATTGTCATGTGGCCCCATCGACAACCTCCGTCAAATGCCCTTGTCCACTGCTCTACTGGTATGTTATCCACCCATCTTCATGCATCTGCATTAGAAAATCTAATTTCATCACGGTAATGTTGAAATGACGATTGAGTTAGAGCATACCCAACATTCACCACTTTTTTGCGAAGGTTCTTATCTTTGATTGCACGCATGAAGTTTTGTGCGATATGTCTAATGTAATAGACATGGGTAGAAGGAGGATCATGCCATACGTTATCATGGTTATTGTAAGCACTCTCAATGGCAGCATGTCATTCTGAAATCAAACAGAGATTGACTTGTAGAGCAACATGTGTTCTGAGATGTCGAAGAAAGAAATCCCAACCACCAGTGGTTTCACCTTCAACCAGAGCAAAGACAATGGGAAAGACATTGTTTGTTGTCTTGTGCAACAACCATAAGCAAAGTACCCTTGTATTTTTCGTATAACCATGTTCCATCAATTTGAATAATAGGTTTGCGGAATGCAAAACCTTTGATGCACGGTTCAAACGCCCAAAAGAGGCGGTGAAAGATACTATTTCCAGCAACATAGGTTCCGTCTGGCGTAAATCCTGACAATGTCTCTATAATTGCAACAGTTCCTGGTACGTATGTTTTTAGGGGCCATAAAAACTATGGCAATTCTTTGTATGAATCCTCTCAGTTGCCGAATACCTATTCAACAACCTTTGTCCTTACAATCCACGTTTTCTTGTAAGAGGGAGTATAATTATATCTTGTGACGATATGAGATATTATTATACTCACATTCACTGATAGGTCTTTGTTAACAAGCGGCAAAATGTCTTGACATATCAATGCATCGCTTAATTTAGGGTGATCTTGTTCAACATTAGTTGCAAAGCAACTATGAGGTGGGTCTATAGAAGCTATCGCCCAAGATTCGCTTCTCTTTTTGTGAGATGCAGCCAACCGAAACTTGCAAAGGATGTTACAACATTCAATGACATACCTTCTCGAATCAGTGCATTTCACAGTGAAATCAGCAGAATTGTATATGTGAAATTTTTTGACGTTGATCGGAAAAATAGCAAATGTATTATTTTTGCCGATGTAGTAATAAGAGGGATGTTTCCCAAAGATCGATCTCGAGGATTGCGCAGCAATATAAATGTAAACAATCACTCAATTAAACAAAAGTTATAGTTATGGTTTTGAATAATTCATTGTAAGGAAAAATATAACAAATAAATATTTTAACAAGTTAATCTGATATGCCAAGGAAGGTGTGTAAACATCTCCTGTAATGACCCCTCGAGTATATATCTCCTTAATACTGAATATTGTTTCAATTACCGGATCTTAAGATTATTTCCCCCTAAGACCTCGGAGGGAAACCTTTGGTATTCAATCTAACCTCTAAGTCCTTATGTGATTATGATGAAACCAAGCATTTTAAATTAACAAGAATAATCTGATAACCATAGGGTATCCCTAGTCTTAGGTGATCTCTACTATGGTTTCACTGTATGAAAACCTTAACCATTGCAGTCCTATTAATCATTAACCATACATCAATCTTAATTTTCGCCAAAAAGAAAGCATTACGCAAATCATACAGTGAAATTGAAATCAAATATCATACATTAAGGGAAATCAAACATCAGAGTCATTACATGATCAATTAAGGGACACCCCCTGGCATTGGGGGGTTTAGCCTATCATATTATTCAAATCATATACAAAGTAAAATTGAGACATTACAAAAAGGTCAGAATTCCGTTAATCTTCAATCGCGTCCACTCTTGAAGGATCCCCGTTCTTCGCTTCTTGTCACTTCTCCAATCTGAATCGTTTCCAATTCTCTATTGTGTCTAAAAGTTCCCCTCTCTCAATTTAAATCCAATGTAAATAGTTCCGGATGACAATTTTCCTTGCGTAAAAGTCCAAAATGCCCTCCGGGACAAGCCGTGCCAAAAACAGCAAAAATTTGGAAATTCAAGTGACCAAGCCAACACTGGCCATGTCAGGCAACACGCCTGGCCGTGTTGGCTTCTGGGAGCATTATGTTGTGACACGCCCTTCAGGGAGGCTGACACGGGCCGTGACAACTGACACGTGCACCCGTGTCAGCTCCCTGTTTTCCATTTCCCAGCCTTCTCTCCTGACGTGGCCCGTGTTGGCCAACACGGGTGGCCATGTCAGGGCTACTATAAGTCCATTTTTCTTCTTCTGTCGGGTCCGGACGCCTATTTTGCTTGTCTATCCCTCTGGTGCACTTGTTTATACCTGAAACTAAAAGAACTACCACAAAAGGACATAAAATGGAGTATGATGATGCATATAATATGTGCTCCATAAATCGAGACAATAATATCAAACATATAAATAACTCAACAAAACAATAAAATAAGTGACTAATGTGTTACCGATTCCTTACAAAGGTGCCGAATGTGTGTCAAAAAACACAGAGAATTGGCGACTGATCACAACCCTAAACTTATCTCATTGCTTGTCCTCAAGTGATGCTCGAGACATCAAGACGGTTGCCCCCAAATGAATGAATCCATAATGCTACCGCGATCTTTCGCGTTCTCTTGTTCACTTTCAATCACAGTTTTACTCTTTCCCAATTTCTGACTTTAGCCACACTTTAACTTTGACACATCTTTTGGCTTGTAGCTTTTCACACTCTCACCAAATCTCTCGGGGTCGAAGTGTTTACACTCAAGAAAACAGAGTATGCAAAATCAATTCTTAGGTTTAAAATACAGATACCTTCATAACAAGCAACACATAACACACACTATTTGAGGACTTTTTCGGTTGTAACGGGGCTAAGGTGTAAGGTGGGTAATAGAAACAAAAAGGGAATACTAGGGGTTTAGGCTCAGATTTCGTGTTGTTACCCTTGTTTCGTTTGTTCAAACTTAAAACTCGGGGGTATTTCTTTTGGACACCATTTTTTTTTCTTTGTTGAGGTTCATTGGCGCATATGTTTTCTTTTATTGCTCTCTTGATGCAAGCTTTTTGCCAACCCTAGACTTCCTAGATAAGTACTTCATGACTTTTTTTCTCTCTTCTTTTTCTCTGCATTTTTCTTCATCTTTTTGCACTTATCTAAGGTTTGTCGGTGTCCTTAAATTTGGATGAAACCCCAAACTTAAGCTTTTCGGTAGCTTCAGGGTAAACAACACTTGTCTAAGTAGGGTGTGGTCAGTGGCGGAGCCGGATAAAAAAATTTGGGATGGCCGCTAACGTAAAATAAAGATTATAAATAAAATGTAAATAGTAATTTAAATAAAACATTAAAGTTAAAATAAATACAAAGTTAATTACTAAAAATTTAACTTACATGACTTAAAACTACCTTAAAGTAATGTTTTACGCGTTCCGAGTGACTTGAAATCGTCAATAATTGACTCCGAACTAATGCTTGCACTAATCTCCCTTTCAATATATATTGTCATGCTATCTCCAAGAAACCCATCATCCATCTTGTTTCTCAACTTAGTCTTAATAATTTTCATTGCTGAAAAAGACCTCTCAGTTGTGACCGTAAAAACGGGAAGAGTCATGATAAGACGAAGTAGTCTATCAATCAAGAAGTAAGTTTCAGCCTGTCCAAATGCAACCAAACATGAACATAGTTCTTGAATAGTTGATAAATTATTCAAGTTTGATGCTTGGCGAGCAACAAATAGAAAATGTTGGAGTTGAAATTGCAAATTATTCTTCTCTTGATCACTAAAATCCATAGGATAATATTTTTCAACTAAAGAACAAATAGTATCAATGCTAAAAGCTTTATATCCATCCTTAGGAGATAGAGAACAAGAAAGAGATAACAAATCCATTGCCTGCTCACTGAATCTGCTATTCAACTCTTGTAACTGTTTGTCAATGGTAGTGAAAAAGATTTCAACTTTAAAGTAATGTTGAATTGTGACTTGATTCTCTTCAAGACGGGAGCGTCCAAATCTTGTTGTTGAATGAACATCATTAAGATCAGGAATCTCAATACCATGATTTTCACAAAAAGATACCACTTTAGTAAACAATATATCCCAACCATTTTCTCTCAAACCTTGAATAAGATGTTTTGTTGAACGAACCAAGTTCATAACATTAACTACATCTTGATTTTTTTTGTAAGGCTTGACAAAGCATATCTGTCATTCCCATGATTTCTTTCATCAAGTGCAAAATAAATATAAAATCAAATGCCTTCAAGTAATTGTAACAACTATCTGCATCCCCACGTGTAGCATAACTCCCTCTATCTTTTGCAATTTTTTTTAAAACTAAACAAGTTGCTTCATACATGTTTATCAAGCTATAAATTGAATCGTAATGTGATCCCCAACGAGTATCTCCAGCTCGTTTCAATGTACCAACTTGATTTGCACCTTTACCAGTTACAATCTCATCAATCTCTAACAAATAAGCAATTTCTTCTAATTTGGCAGCTTGTAACTCATCATGACGCTTTGTAGAAGAACAAACAACATTCATAACAAAGATCAGCTTCTCAAAAAATTTATGAACAGGTTTGACTTCTCTTGATGATATAACTAATGCAAGTTGCAATCGATGAGCAAAACAATGAACATAATATGCATAAGGACAATCCTTCATAAAGAGGGCTTGTAAACCATTCCATTCTCCTCTCATATTGCTAGCACCATCATACCCCTTAGCCACGAATGTTAGAAACATCAAGGTTATGTCGAGAAAGCATATCACATATTGCTTCCTTAAGAGTTAAAGATGTGGTGTCTTTAACATGTGCCACATCAAAAAATCTCTCTTGTATTAAACCAACTTTATCAATAAATCTTAATACAAGAGTCATTTGTTCCTTTTTTGACTCATCACGAGCTTCATCAACAACGATACAAAATTTGGAATCACCAATTTCCTCACGAATACTCTTTTTCACCCTACTAGAAAGAATTTGCAAAAGCTCTTTTTGAATTTGATGTGAAGTATACTTGCAATTTTGTGGAGCATTTTCCAACACAACTTTTGCAACTTCATCATTGTAGGATGCTAAAAGTTTCAATAACTCAAGAAAGTTACCTTGATTTCTTGATTTGCTACTTTCATCGTGATCCCTAAAAGCACAAGCTTGTAGTGTTAACCAACGAACAGTGTCAATTGAAGTCTTGAGTCGTAACCGATTATTCATTCTTTGACTTGAACTTTGTACTTGAATAACGTTTCTAATATGACCATCTTGATTCAACAAGTCTTGACAAGCTTTCATTGCATTATTGTGTGGTGAGCAAGGATTCTTCCCTATGTGTTTAAGAAAGGAACAGTGTTTTCCATTCCTAACTTTCTTCCAATTTCTAAAACCCATAGAAATAAAGACAAGTGATCCGGGACGTCCACTTAGTTTTTTGCTAAAAAGGCAACATGGTAAGCAATATGCGGCATCTTCAGATGGTGAATATTCTAACCATGATGGAAATATGCTAAACCAACTATGTTGAAACCTTCTCGGATGATCCTCGTTACCGGACAAAGGATAGTTTTCTAAATGAATTTGATATGGACCCCATTTTAGATAAGCTTCTCGTATTGCATCCACTTGATTTGATGGATATTGCCAAATCGGAGGACGCTTTCCAGGATCGCGTTCCAAAGAATTTTCAAAATCATGATGCTCTTCAATTGTTGGATTCTCAAGAACTGTTTCAGATTCGGATGTCAGGATTATAATTTCTTCATCTCTCTCTTCTCTTTCAATTTCACATGCTTTCCTTTTGAAAAAATAATCAATTTTCCTATTATTCATCTTTACTCTTCCTATAATATCATATCAGATCCAAAAATAAATTTAGAGAACATAAAAATTAAAAGAGAAAAAAATTAATAAACTTAATTAATCAACTTTAATCCCTTTTCCAATATCGGTAACTTCACTATTAGAAATTAGCAGCAAAAATGATTAAATAAACCTTATTACAGTGTATAACTATATTTGTAAATTACACTGTTATGAATTGGCTTAATAAACCTCATATAGATTATTTTAACACATCAAGAAAGAAGAACCCTAAAAATCTCAAAAACACAAATCAAGCAATCACTTTAATTTGTTACTTTTTGTAAAAGAAGAATGATCACTTTAATCTGTTCCGATTCCGGTGCCGGTAGCAAACCCATATGAGAAAGAAAGGAAAGGTAGGAGTTTTTTTACCTTATCTGTATTTTAACCTAACTTTGAATGAAAAAGAAAAAATAAAAGTTAATTTTAATTTAAAATAAGGATGTTTTAGTAATTTAATATATATGAATTAAAAAAAAGTTGAGGGGTGGTCGTGGCCTTCCCACGTCCCCCCTCAGTTCCGCCACTGGGTGTGGTAGTGTATGGGCTTATGGCTATATACAATGGTAAAAATAAAAACAAAAGGAAATATGGCTCAAAATTGGTGAACGACGGGTAATTATGACGGGTTGGCTTGAAAGGCTCAGGGTTAAAATACAAAAACAATGCCTTAGTGTGTATCGTGTGCTATGTAATTTCAGTATCTCTAATGCAAACCCAGAGAGACAAAGACATACCTGAACAACTCTCATGATGATAAGTGTTTGGCTTTTTATAGTTCTCACCATGTTTTGTCTAGCTTTCAGGCTTCCAAGATGTTTCTCAGTGTGGTGTAGCTTCGTCTTCTCTTCAGTTGCGGAGTATCACTACAAAATCCAGTGACAGAGAGTCGCGTCTGATTTTTCGAGTCGGTAGCATCAATCTTCGGGGGTTTCCAAAAGAGCAAGTAGAGGGGTGTGTCTTCCATCCAATCGTTCCAAGCTTCATTGTTCATCCGGAACGAATGTCCTTTATTTGTAACACATAGAGTAACATACAACTTAATTAAAAAAATATATTAAGAACAAAACAAATAACAAACCAAACAAACAAAAACAACAATAAATAATAAAAAAACCCACACTTGAACTAAACATTGTTCGCAATGTTTTCATCCAAGATAGAGAGCGGTTCAAACCGGCTCACTGTGGCGGCGGAAATTGCAACATCAGACGCTGCATCATCGTGTGCATCTCATCCATCAGAGTCCCTTGACGGGCCTGCTCTACACCTTGGCGTGCTTGCTCCGCTCGGAGATCGCCAATTTCTGTTTGCATCCATGACCATTGGTTCGGCGTCACATATGACGAACCGGCACCGGGGTGCATGGATTCCTCTGATGGGGCAGCAAATTGCTCCTGATCCTGCATCTCATCCTGTACTTCTTCCTCCTATGGATCAGCTACAGTAAATGTATCAGCATTGTGCTCGTCCATATCATCTTGGACGACACTATCATAAAGCCAATTGGCCGTGTTTGAGATGCTAATTCGTGTTGGATCAGGTAGAGCCATAATAAACTGACCCGAACTCATTAAGGCATAATAATCATAAACTTGTGAAATCATACCTTGCTGGACCAATGCGTTCATGTCCAATTTGCTCTTACTTGCTAAACTTGATCGGAAAAATAGCAAGTGTACTATTTTCGCCGATGTAGTAATAAGAGGGATGTTTCCCAAAGATCGATCTCGAGGATTGCGCAGTAATATAAACATAAACAGTCACTCAATTGAACAAAAGTTATAGTTATGGTTTTGAAGAATTCGCTGTAAGGAAAAATATAACAAATAAATATTTTAACAAGTTAATATGATATGCCAAGGAATGTGTGTAAACATCTCCTGTAATGACCCCTTGAGTGTATATCTCCTCAATACTGAATATTGTTTCAATTACCGGATCTTAAGATTATTTCCCCCTAAGACCTCGGAAGGAAACCTTTGGTATTCAATCTAACCTCTAAGTCCTTAGGTGATTATGATGAAACCAAGCATTTTAAATTAACAAGAATAATCCGATAACCATAGGGTATCCCTAGTCCTAGGTGATCTCTACTATGGTTTCACTGTATGAAAACCTTAACCATTGCAATCCTGTTATCGTTAACCATGCATCAATCTTAATTTTCTACAAAAAGAAAGCATTACGCAAATCATACAGTGAAATTGAAATCAAATATCATACATTAAGGGAAATCAAACATCAGAGTCATTACATGATCAATTCAGGGACACCCCCCTGGCATTGAGGGGTTTAACCTATCATATTATTCAAATCAGATACAAATTAAAATTGAGACATTACAAAAAGGTCGGAATTCCGTTGATCTTCAATCGCGTTCGCTCTTGAAGGATCCCCGTTCTTCGTTTCTTGTCACTTCTCCAGTCTTGATCGTTTCCAATTCTCTATCGTGTCCAAAAGTTCCCCTCTCTCAATTCAAATCCGCTGTAAATAGTTCCTGATGACAATTTTCCTTGCGTAAACGTCCAAAATGCCCTCTGGGACAAACCGTGCTAAAAACAGCAAAAATTTGGAAATTCAAGTGCCCAAGCCAACACTGGCCGTGTCAGGAAACACACCTGGCCGTGTTGGCTTCTGGGAGCATTATGCTGTGACACGCCCTTCAGGGAGGCTGACACGGGTCGTGTTAGCTGACACGGGCACCCGTGTCAGCTCCCTGTTTTCCATTTCCCAACCTTCTCTCCTGACACGGCCCATGTTGGCCAACACGGGTGGCCGTGTTAGGGCTACTTAAGTCCATTTTTCTTCTTTTGTCGGGTCCGAACGCCTATTTTGCTTGTCTGTCCCTCTGGTGCACTTGTTTATACCTGAAGTCAAAAGAACTACCACAAACTGACATAAAATGGAGTATGATGATGCATATAATATGTGCTCCATAAATCGAGACAACAATATCAAACATATAAATAACTCAACAAAACAATAAAATAAGTGACTAATGTGTTACCGATTCCTTACAAAGGTGCCGAATGAGTGTGGGAAAACACGTAGAATTGGCGATTGATCACTCGCACACATTCTTCTTTAGTGTGGAACATGTCTCCCACTTTTACCCCACCCTATGATCATGGATACAGGTTATAAAAAACACTATTTGATGTTTCATCGTCATGCAGATCCATGTTTGTCATATGTTGAGGCGGATTATATACATGACTTGGAGGTAATGGCGTTGGATGATCGTCATCTTCAATGTTGTTGTTCAACATATGATCGACATGTGTCTCGGTCTCTTCTTCTTCATCATCAACGATGTTGACTTCTACTTCTGCTTCTGGGTCAGCGTCATCTGAGTTTTCTGAATCAAATTCATCGGATTCAA
Organism: Lathyrus oleraceus; assembly: GCF_024323335.1. Taxonomy (NCBI): domain Eukaryota; kingdom Viridiplantae; phylum Streptophyta; class Magnoliopsida; order Fabales; family Fabaceae; genus Lathyrus; species Lathyrus oleraceus. The sequence goes on along the minus strand of NC_066582.1, from coordinate 64,659,809 downwards.
CTTGATAAGTTATCTGAGATTGCTGAGATGGTATACTTGGTTGAAGAGTAATATATAACTCAATGGAGTTGCAACCAGAATGTTCGTGACTAACAAACATGTATTCAACATCTTCATCGTCCCGTACCTTCAGCGGGAAAAATTTACATTGAATGTTCTTAAAAAAAATTGGATTTTGATACGTGATCAGTGACACAAGACCAGATCTTATGTAGGATTCAATTCGTTTTTGAAATGCAAGAAATTTGAATTTCTCTTGATCGTAAGTCAGATAGGATCGGTGTTTCGAAAACAAAACCCGTATAAATCAGACTCATATGTCTCACCATTGCAGTGAGCATTGATAGTATATGGATTGGTACATATCGGTTGGATTTGAGTTTATCATCGAGGATAGGTACCTATATGACCCATGTCAGGCAACTTACACACCAGAAGGCTCAACATCTAACCCCCAACAACATTGCCAGACCGGTTACTCACAACCCTCAATCCATCAAAACTTACGATCCACAAACACACAAACCTACAATTCTAACATGCCAAACACCCAACCACAATACAAGAGCATACCCTATACCACCACCAACAACTAAATCATCATCAAGACATTCAGTATCACTTTGCATCCAACATATCACCCTATCATAGTCGCCTTAGCCAAAACACTCAACGATCATTTAACACCAACCGTCCCTCCTCCTACTATAGCCAAGAAGCTCAAACATCTCAAAACCCAAACCTTCACCAATCATATGGTTATCAAACACCACAACAATCATTTCAACCTTTCCTCAACGCATCACTCACACCAATGTCTCCCTTCATTCATCCCGGTCGCCCCCCAAACACTCAAACACAACCCAACTACTCTGGCATGGGTCATGAACTCAGCTATGGCGGTACCCCTTCGATGCATACACAAAACTACGCTGATTCGTCTGACTATCTGAGGCAATCTCCTGCAGTTGGTGGTGATGTTCCTGGGCCCTCAGATACTCAAACACCTAGGGTGAATCATCAACGTGGGTTAGGGCCACGAGTTCGGGGAGCTAGGGGATGTGGGACCGAAGGTCGGTTAGGTGGTCTCGGTCATCAACATTAGTCTTTTTTGTGTAAATGGGTATTAATATTAATATGAATTAGTCTGATTTCGACTTTATCTATCATGTACAATGTTTTTCAAAAAAAATTACGAAACACACACAGTTGCCAGACCAATTGGCGCCTCCTTTAAAGCTTAACACGTAGGCGCCAATTGAATTGGCAACACAAGGAGAACTATCCAATCCAATTGGCGCGTCCTCCCTAAGTTTAAGAGCAGACTCCAATTCATATGGCGCCTCCTTTTCAAAGTGGGGTAGATTGGGAAATTTTTTGAAAACAAAATTATTTTGGGATTTTTTTTTAAAACAGAGGTATTTAGGTAAAAAAAATCTTTTATTTTAAGATAAATTATTCCAAAGTACTCAAATTTAAATTCCAATGAAAATAATTTTTTATTGAATTTAATTAAAAATTATTAATACTAATTTATTTTGTCTATAGTTTGTTGTGGAGTGTGCCTAACAAAAATAAAAAATAATAATGAAGAATTTGGCCAATTCAATTATGTCTTAAATGTGTGTATTCTAGATAAATATTTATAAAGAATTTCGAATCAGCGAGGTGTTTTAGTGGAAAGTGAGACGTTTTGTCTCAGAACACGTGTTATTTAAAAAAATTCAATCATTTTAAGGGTATATTAATTTCTAGAAAGAGATATAGAACGTCAGAGATAAAGTTTCTTAAGATTTGTACTTGCTCAAAAAAGTACAATGAGGTGGCTATGTGTATATAGGATTGTTTTACGTGTTTAGGATATGTGGATAATACGTAGAATGGTGACAAATCCTGTCAGATGTTTCTATGTGAAATTGGAGATCCTCTATCATTATAGGAATGAGATACTTATATTGACTCATTTGGTATGGGCTATAGAACCATAGATTAACTTGCCCTAGCTTCACGATCGAGGAACATGGTCATCAGAAGTCTTGGTCTCCTAAAATTATTGGGGGAGCAATTTCCTTAATTTTATTGACCCTAAGTCAGTTGGTATTTGGAACATGTCACTGCCTGTGTTCATTGCGTGAGTGAGGCTAATTTGGATGACCCAAGCAAATTAGGTGACTAGGTACCCATGTCAGGAGAGTATCTCCCATCACCTAGCGTCATGAGACAAAACTTTGAGCGACCAAAGATCCTACCCATATACTCGCTCAGATCAGTGTGTTTTACTTTTCCTTATTCTTCTCAAATTATTCCTTCTTATGACCGAATAAGATCATACATATACATAGACCCTCAAGCACGAGAGCTTGGAAAGTATGAAATGATTTAGGTTCTCATAGATTTTTGTTGTTTATTACAAGAGTTGCCTTGATTTTGACGCATAGGCTCTATTTTGGTTCGAGAATTTAAGTTGAGTCCCTTAGACATGACTTTAAGTAAAGTCCCTCGGACGAGACTTTAAGTCAAGACTCTTTGGCGAGACTTTAAGTTGAGTCCCTCAAAAGATTGGTATATGCAAGTTATGTAAGCGAGACTTTAAAGTCGAGTCCCCTAGGCCCTTGCTTTTGTAATATTTTGTTTTGATGCCATTTTAGCGAGGTCTTGTAACATCACCATTTGCATATTTTTAATGATAATAGTCTCTCCTTAGGTGATTTGTTTATTGATTTCATGTTATTGTTGTTATTTGAGTTGACGAAGTTAGATAGGGGTTTAGCCTCGAGAGGTGGTGAAAGTTAGGGGTGAGTCCCTCATATTTTGCTTAGGGAGAGTCCCTCAAGATTTGCAGGACTCAACGCTTTAGGTATGTACCCTTGTTCAATCTTCATATTTCACCCTCCGATGTTTGCCTTGTGTTATTTGAATTCCTTTCAATTACACTTTAGGACCTATTTTCATGTTGCCCTGACTAGATAAATTTCTTATTTTTGGTGAGTCCCTCAAGCTTTTCTTGGGGAAAGTCGAGTTTTCTATGGCGAGGATCCTTCATTGAAGGCCCAAAATTCAACGTACTTGTATCGCAGCAAGGATCCTCTATTGGAACAAAATTGTTTTGTATCATATCTCTAAAATTTTAGTGATCAACAAAATATTTAAAGAACAATTGGGTATACTAACATATGTTAAAGTGTGCATGTTCATAGACTAAAAATTCTGATATAAAGTCAGTTCTGATACTAAAAATGAACATTTAAAGAAAAGTTAAAAGATTCAAAATTTGAAGGATCATAACCAAACTCTAAGGACTCAAAATCTGAAGGAGATCAACTTCTGAAGAAAGTCAACCTTTGAAGACTTAGACTCTGAAGGATCAGAACTTGAAGACTCTGAAGACTCAAACTCTGAAGTCAATCAACACAAGGATTAAGAAGGCTCTGATAAGTCACTATCATACTCTAAGGTCATTCAACACAAGGATCGAGGAGACTCTGATAGGTCACTTTCAGACTCAGAGCAATTTTTCTTTTTTTGATCACGTGAAGATTTAAACAAAAATCTTCACAGACAAATGGAATGCAACAGATAATTCCTCTTGAAGCAAAGATATTTCAAAGATATTTTCAAAGGTATTAACCATATCAAGTAACATTTCAATGTCTCTTATTAGGCTTCTCTAAGACTCGTTTGTGCTCTTCAATGACTCTTTTCTATCTCTTTATATAAGGAGCTGGAGACTTAAAGAAATTACAACGAACCTTTGACAATAAAATATTTGTTACTCTATCAAACAAAAAGCACAAGTTTAACTTAGAATTTCTTAACACTTGTATATTTTAGAAATTCTTAAGACTTAAAGAATCTTATTGTGTTGTATTTTGTTTACACCTCTAATTGTATATTAAGTGTAAGAAACAAACAATCTTTTCTATGTAAGTTTGATTGTAGAAGTATCTTGTTGAGTGCTTAAGCATCTAAAGTCTCTTGTTGTGTGCTGGAGCATTAGAAGTCTCTTAGTTATGTGTTTGAGCATTGGAAGTCTCTTGCTTGTATGCTTGAGCATTTGTAATCAGTTGTGATTTTAGTGAAATCCCTTGGAAGTGCAATGGGACTGGACTACTCTCGATTTGTGGGAGGAACCATGATAAATTTACTTATGTCTCTCTTTCCCTTTCTCTAAATTTGAACTTGTTTTATCTGCTGCAGCCTCTTAATTAAGCATCAAATTCTAGACTTTGAGTTTAGAATCTAATAAGAGACTTAAAGAAAAGAAATTAGAAACTAACTATTGACTTCTGGGCAAGTGTACCAATACAATCAAAGTAATAAAAGATCGAATCCATAGGGATTGTCTTCAAGCAAGACAAAATGTGTGTAATGTATAGAAAACTAGTAAATTGGGGGGGGGGGGGGGGGGGGGGTTGAGTTTTAGTGCAAAAAGTAAATAAACGATTTAAACAATATCACAAAATAGGTCAGGTTGTGTACTAGAACCACATATTCCTCTATTGTTGATGTTTGATGCCTTGTGTGAATGGTCTTATCACTATAACGCCACAGCGAATTAACAAAATTGTTATAGTCGATCCCTCACGAAATAACTCACTAACCATTACTCTGAGTTTTCTATCCCTAGTCCTCCAGCGTAAGCACATTTAGGCGATGTATAGAACATTAATTCTTTATGCCACTATTCGGGGTCTCCTATTCCTATTCAACCAGCGTAAGCACAACAATTTTCTTAGGTTCAACACATAGACTAATGGTCAGTATTCCGTATGTGCCCAAAATCGAATTAAAATAGTATCTCATATAAAAAGCATTACGAACAAGAAGCAATTGAATGCCATTATAGATCAAAAGGTTCATATGATGGTCAAATCAACACAAAATCCACAATATAGAAATAGGTTCATCATAAAACAACAATACCATGATTCATAGATGAAAATAACATGTGTAATGCATTGAAGTAATTGTCTCCAATGGCTTTAAATGTTCTAAAAATCACCATTTGTGCTCTCAAAATCTTGCCTTGATCTCCCAATTTCGTAACCTTATGAAAGTGCAGAAAATCCCCTCTTAAAGGCGCTAGAATAGACCAAAACGCGTCAGAAAAGCCCATAAAAAGTACCTATTGTGCGTGATATCTTGTATCGCGCATGCAATGTAGCTTTAAAGACCTTATCGCGTGCACGATGCTGTGCATGATTATTCCACTGACTGCATGATTTTTCTCCCTTTTTCACTTAAATTTTAACTATGTCCACAATTTTCACACTTAACTATTTTTTCCTCATTCTTTGGTTATTCTTCTTCATTTTAGCTCAAATCTCACTTGTTTTTCTATGATTCTTTGACTAAATATATGCGATGGAGGACTCTTATCACAACCCCAAACATGAATCGTTGCTTGTCCCCAAGTAACTCGCATGTAACTCCATATTTCAACAGACAACAAGTCGCACAATAACAATCGAACATCACCAAATTAAATATTTATTTTACCTGACCATTATTCTAGCTCCCAACTTCTATCCGGTATATTCGGAAAACGCCCTCAACATTGACGAGTACTCAACCTGTCTCTCAGCTCGCTATAACTCACTCAATAGATAGGGGTATCTCTCAATCAACATGCAAAATAAATTATACTTAGCTTGATCATGTTCTAATATAGTTCATCATATAAATCTAAACACACACATTAGAGGTCTTTTCAAGTTGTAACTTGGCTCATGTCAGGGTAGGATATTTTTAGGAAAGTAGGTTTAAACCTATGGAGTTAGGTACCTAGTTCTCTTTCTATCAGCATACCTATTTGTCCCTTTTTGACGATACTAGAGAGTTTTAGTCCTTCTTATAATATCATTCTTTGCTTTTTCCACTTCTTTTTTCTCAATTTTTTTGAAATTTTGAACCATCTTCTTTAGTACCCCAATCCCAAACTTAGAAGTTTGTTCTCTTCCAAGAGCAACCCCAAACTTAATCTTTTGCATATGACCAAGGAACTAACTTTTCTACCTAACTCCAAAGAGATGGTGGAAAGATTTAATATTATTTGTCAATTGGATCTTCATGTGAGGGTTATGCTTGAGTAACTACTTCCTCTTGTGGATGGTCTTGAATAAAAATAAAGTAAATTCTACAAAACAAAAATTGATTAAAAATTGATGGGTTGTCTCCCATCCAACACTTCTTTTTCGTCAATAGCTTGACGTCTCAAACTTATAACACGTCAGGCGCAAGGGATGCCCTCACGGCGGTGAAAACTCATTTTTTTTTTTTTTGTGTGAACTTCATTAGATTTCTCTTCTAATTGATATTATGTCCCTAGATCCTCAATATATGATGCCTATTGATATGAATTAAACACCATTTTTTCCTTATTGAACCTCAAAATCAGTTCACCTGTCTCCACATCTATTTTTGCCTTCCCGGTTGCCAAGAATGGACGCCCGAGAATTACTAACCTTTCTGAATCATTTTTCATGTCGATCACCATAGAGTGTGCAGGTAAGGTCAAACCATCAATATAAACTAGCACATCTTTTACAATACCAAGTGGACGTGTCACAAATGAATTGGCTAAAGTGAGTGTCATGTTGCTCGGTATGATCTCTTCTATCTTTAATTCCTTGAATTTTCTCAACGGCATGAAACTGATGCTCGATCCTAAGTCACATAAAGTATGTTGGATTTTTAAACCACCAATGGTTCAAGTGGTGTTGAACTCCTCTATATTTTTCATCTTTGGTGGCACTTCTGGTGGTTCTGCCATATCCTATTTCTCTGTCATGTTGATATGTTCTTGAGTCAAGTAATGCTTTCCACCTTTCAGTAATGCCTGCATAAACTTATTAAAATTGGGAATTAATTATAAAATTTCATTAAAAGAGATACTTACCTGAAGTTGTGTCAACACTTCTTTAAATTTTTCAAACATTCCAGCCTCATCTTCATGTACCAGTTTCTTCTTAATGATGAGATATGGTGGTTTTATATAATCTGGTAACAGTGGGTTTGGTTCATTCAGGACTTTCTTCTTTGTTCTCCTCCAAGGAGAATTTTTGTCTATAAGTTGATCAATGGTGACTCATTTTTCCTCTTTATCACCTTGATTTCCACTCTCCTCCTTTTCAATTCCACCTTCCTTTTTCTCAATTTCGTCCTCTTGAACTCTTTCAGCTTCACCCTTTTTAGTAACTACTCCAAAATCCATTTCCACAACCTTGCATGTTTCATTCTTAGGATTATCAACAATGTTACCGGTGAATCCCCCACTTGAGCTTAGCAAAACAACTATTTGTCTGGTAATTGACCAACTGTGATGGCTTCCTTGGAAACTAAGCTTGTTGGTTTTGTTACAGCCCTTGGTTAGCATTTAAATTTTGATTATTATTCCAACGGAAATTTGGGTGATATTTCCAACCGTATTATATGTGTTTGAATACGGGTTATTCTTTTGAAAATTAGAAAATTGGACCTCCTCACTTGTTCCTTTCAACGAACATATTCCATTCGCATGTTCTCCTCTATAAAATTCGCACCTAAGTGCTTGTACCTAGCTCACGTTAGCTTTAACTAAGTTTCTTTTAGCTAGATTTTTATTTAACAATTCAATATGAGTTAAAATAGAAGTATGGGTATGAATGACTAACATACCTTTAAGCATGCCCACAATTTCCATCTTGACCGACCTTTCACTTTTGGAACAGTACTTGTTCGTACACATCTTCTCAATAAGGTCTTTTACTTGTGGTTCAGTCATTTGGCAAATAGTACCTCTCGTAGAAGCATCCAATAACATGTGAGTTTGACTTTTTAGACCTTTGATGAAGTTTTGCATTTTCTCCATATTATTCATGTTGTGATTCGGGCATCTGCGTAACAAAAGTTTGAATCTTTCCCAACAGTCATAAAGTGACTCAGTTTCCTGCTGCTCAAAATTCATAATTTATACTCAGCCCTTGGTAAACTGAGTAGTAGGGAGAAATCTTTCGAGGAATTTATCCTCCAATTCCTTTCAAGTCCAGATAGTTCCATTTGGAAGGAAAAGTAACCAATCTTTCTCCCTTCCAATCAATGAGAACCCAAACAACCTCAATTTAACCCGGTCTTTAGTGACATCAGTCGGTTTGCACCTTGAATTTATTTCATAGAAGCGTGCAAGATGCGCCCATTGGTCTCTAATTGCATTTCCGTCGAACGGATTTTCTCTTAAACCTGAAAGCACATAATTTTTAATGTCAGAGTTAGTAGGGTATGCCGACATAAATCCTCTTGAAACCTATCCTTCATCGATTAGTTTAAAATAATCCCCCATAGTTAAGGGTTGTGCAGCTGCCATTATAACTTCTTCTTCAGAGTCAAAAGAATTTGATAGTTGCTCTTCTTCTGGTATTCCTCCATCCATAGTTGCTTCTCTAACTTTTCTGAGAGTACACGTGGTTCTTTCAATTTCTAGATCCAATGGTATTAATGTTGATCTTGAATTGCGCATACACAAAGAGAAAATACCTCAGTAGAACTATGATAAATAAGAAAATAAAACAAAAATTAAAAATACAAAAAAATAATAAATTACACAAATGTTGCCTTGTTGAAAAATCAACAGTTCACGGCAACGGTGTCAAAAACTTGATGACTTCTCGGCAAGTGTACCGATACTGTCGAAGTAATAAAAAGGTTGAATCCATAGGGACTGCATTCAAGAAAGATAAAATGTGTGCAATGTATAGAAAAATAGTAGAAAGGGGGGTTGTCGAGTTTCAGTGTGAAAAGTAGATAAACAAATAAACAATATCACGAAAGTGGTCAGGTTGTGTTCTAGAATCCCCTATTCCTCTATTGTTAATGTTTGACGCCTTGTATGAATCTTATCAATATAATGCCACGGTGAATTAACAAAATCGTTATAGTTGATCTCTCATGAAATAACTCACTAACCACTACTCAGAGCTTTCTATCCTTAGTCTTCCAGCAAAACAAAGTTAGGAAATGTATAAAACATTAATTCTCTATGCCACTACTCGGGATCTCCTATTCATATTCAACCGGCATAAGTACAACAGATGCCCTAGGCCCAACACATAGAATAATGGTCAATATTATCATGTGCCCAAAATCATATTAAAAGAGTATCTCACATAAAAAGAATTACAAACAAGAAGCAATTGAATGGCATTATAGATAAAAAGGTTCATACAATGGTCAAATCAACATAGAATCTAACAATATAGAAATAGATTCATCATAACACAACCTAACCTAGAAAATCTTAGCTACTCATAATGCAATTAATAATACCATAATTGATAGATGAAAATAACATGTGAAATCCCTTGAAAAAATAGCCTCCAATCGCTTCAAATGATCTAAAAATCACCACTTGTGCTCTCAAAATCGTGCATTAATCTTCCAATTTTGTAACTCTTGTGAAAGTGAAGAAAATCCCCTCTTAAAGGTGTCATAATGGACCAGAACGCATTAGAAATGCCCAAAAAAAGTACATACCACATGCGTGATACCTTGCATCATGCGCATGATGTAGCTTTAAAGACCTCATCGCGTGTGTGATCCTGCGTGATGGTGCGCGTGATTATTCCAGTGGTTGTATATTGTTGCTCCCCTTTTCACTCAAATTTTCATTAAGTCCATAATTTTCACACTTAGCTATATTTTTTTTCTCATTCTTTAGTCATTTTCCTTCATTTTAGCTCAACTTACACTTGTTTTGCTCCGATTCTTTGATCAAATATATGCAATAACGAACTATCATCACTAACATAATTCAACCCCTTTCTTGTGCTTTTCTTACCTTCATCCTCCAGTGAAGGTGTAACGGGAAATTCATGATTATCAAGCTATTGACAAGCTAGATATCAATTAACAAGAGTCGCCACCACACTTTTATTGTTTCCAATGGAAAAGGGAAAAAGTACAAACAAAACCCAAAAAGTAAGAAGTTTTCAAATAAAAACTAATAAAAATCAGAGATCACAGGTAAGGGGGTTGGTTACATAGAGGGAAGGTGTTAGCACCCAAAGTGTCCTAGGTACTCCTAGGGATCCCTTTTTGTGTGGATATGTATTTTGTACAAAGTGATGTTTACAAACAAATAGAATGGGGGGATGAGAAAAGAATTCATTAATTATATTTTTGTGTTTGACAAGACCTTCGGTCTTGTGCCTACATACCAACATAAAAATGAGGGATCAAAACCTCGTAGTTCGTGATACAAATTTCAAAGTGGGTGCATTGATTTTAACAAAATTTAAGTTTGAAAGGCACAAATGGCCTAAAATGATTTGAATGAGTTAGTTCTTTTTGGCTTTTTGAAAGCTTAAGTCAAGTATAGTTAAATTTATTTACAAGTTTGATTTAAGAAAATAAGTTTGAAAATGCAATGGCATAAGGCCAAAGTTTCTATCTTTGCAAAAGTGGTAAAAGTTTAGAACAAAAAAATAGTTCACACAAAGAAGATTTTGAAAATGGAGGGAGAGATTTTGAAATTAAAGAAATGGGGAGAAGATGAAGAGACTACCCTATGCACAAAATTTAAAAGTTTAGAGTTGAAAAGATCTGACCAAATGGGTAGCAATCCAATAAACAAAAATGTCAATAGAAACCCAGAATTCCCTTGGACTTTTAGAATCAAGCAACATACAAATGCACAATTATATTATCTTGAAGAGCAAGGCAACAAATAAAGATGGCCTCATCCAAGATTATCCATTCCATGATCTTCTTCAAAATAGCCCATGCAACAGATGAATTCCACAAGTCACAGGTTCAAAATAACAGCTTCACAATGATCATGTCACAGATAAACTAAGAGAGGTCTTCAAATGATGTATCAGATGAAATTAAAATAGCAAGCACTTAGTTCTTCAACAAGTTGGCAATGGCCAAGTCCTTTAGCTTAGGGGGGTTGCCTAGATTCTAAGTCCATTTGTCGAAGATCAAGCCAACAGCCCACTCAAAAGTTTTTTTAGGGTTTTTGTTATTATTATGTACATTAATGGTCAAAGACCACATAAACAAGCAAAGTACACAAATAAAACATATCACATAATATGGTCCAAATGGACAAAGTGAAAATTGAATTAACATAAACAATTAGAATGATATAAACAATGACAAATGAAATAAAGTGCTAAAAGTAAATTGCATTAAAGTAAAAAACTTGAAATTAAAAGTTAGTAGTTAGTAGGTTAGAAGTTAGTTTTGTTTTGCTTTTGTTTTTTTTCAAGACATTCTTTGGAGAACAGTCAACCCACTTATCAGAAGCATGGATCCTTGAACCAAAACATCTTCCAAAGGAAGGAAAGAAGGCCAAGTTTCCACACAATAACATGAAAGAGGGGAGACTTACAATCTCACTAACTAGAATGATTATGCCTTTTTATGTCACAAATTTAGCGCTATCTTAAGCAATCGTAAATTGGACTTATGTAGATGTCACAACTATTTGAGGTCGGGCAATAGAATTTTGGTGTTAATGCATGTTAGAGACATAGTATTATGGACTATGCTCATGAAACATACCACACACAAAAAAGAATATGCAAAAGGTGTGGCCTAATCTCATCCATACTCATGTTAATTTTTCAATCAACTAGTATTAGAACTTTGAGATGTCATAGGCAAAATGGAATGAATGGATTAAGAAGAAGAATGAGATGAAGTGGGAAGGGGATGAATGAGATCACAAATTGGTCAAAGAAGGACTTTTACCAAATTAATATTATTCATTCACTTTGGGAGATGGAATGTACATTCCATCAATCCCCTAAATCCAATGATATTAATTTGACAAAGTCAAATCAACCTTGACCAAGGCCCAACAACAAACAAGCAAACTCAAACAAGTCAATACAAATGGTCAACAAAAATAATTGGCATTTAAAAATAATAAAATAGTGCATTTACATCAAATATGTTTTGTCCAATTTCTAAAATCTCATCAAAACACCAAAGAAATGACCATGAGATTTATCATAGGTCAAAGGACCTTAGAGAAAAAAATTCATAATTTTTGGACATTTAAAAATATTTTTAAACAATTAAAAACAAATGAAAAATCAATTAATTCATGAAAAATATTAATAATGATCCAAAAAATAATTTTAATTCAGAATATGAAAGAGAGAAATATTTGAAATTTTTTGGTGAAAGTCCCATATTTGTTGGATCAATATTAAATTTAATATGAATTATTAAAAATAATGCAATTAAAATAAAAATTCAGAAAATCAAAATTACGTGGACCATCTGATCTCCCTCATTAGTTAAGGTGGCAGATCAGATGGCCAGGAGCGCGCTATCCACCATAGACCTTAGTCAGCGCGTGGCAACTTTGGTAATCAAGACCAACACTCAGGATTAAAACGTAATGGATGGATCATGTGGTTCAGAGCCTTGCCAACTCATCGCCGGAGGCAGAGCTCCGGTCATCTTCTCCGGTGGACCTCACCGGACTGGTCCACCATGAACCATCACCAAAATGAAAAATAAGGACATGGTCTTAAAGAAAAAATGGCACTGAGCTCGAATTTGACCTCCTTTCACTCCAATTCCAAGTATATTGAGAGATACATGGAATTGAAATTCGAGGTGCGCGAACTGAGTTGCTTCGATTTGACCTCAAAGCAACTCAAACTTCTTGCCTACATTGGTAGGACTTCAGACAACCAAAGAATCAATAGAATTGAGCAAGAATTTGAGAGAATCGAAGAGTTTAAAAGTTCTGGAAAATACCTTCAATGGAGGTCTGGATTCGATTGGTCTTGATCTTGCTTGTGCTTGATCTCACTCCACTTGCTTGCAGGAGAAGGATTGAATGGTTAAAAAGCTATGGATTCCTGGAGAGTTGAATTTCAAAACAGTGGAAATTCAAGCTCAAATTCAAGAGAATTTTTCAGGCTTATCCTTTGCAAAGTGAGGGTTTGAGATGGGGGATCAAAGCTGGCACGAAGGTGTCCTCATTTCTGAGCAATTGAAGCTCTATTTATAGCTGAAATGGTTGATAATTGCACACTCTAATTCACTTTCCAATTTTGGCAAATGGTGATGCAATGGTGCATGGGCGTGCACAAGCCCATGAAATGATTGCTTGAGGTCTACAAATGAATATCAGATGCTCTTAAATAAGCTTGGATTGCAAGGCAAATGCACATTGATGTTAAAAGCTTGATCTTTGCCAAGTAATGTCACCTTGTTTAAGCCATGCACAGCCTATGCATTTCTTGTCAAAAATGAATGAATTTGAGCTCTTTGGAAAGGTGAGATCAAGAGGAACAACTTTCATGTTCAACACTTTTTCATTTGGAGCTTGGAACTTGGAGAAATTTAAGGTGGAAGTTTGGAAATTTTTGACATATCAAAACTTTTCTAAGTGTCAAGCCATATGTCTCAATATTCCACCTTGCTTAACTTTTTATATGAGCTTCAAATGAGAAAAGTGTCTTCATAAAAGTTGTATCTCTCTCAAAGACCTTCAAAATGGTCACCAATTTCATGTCATTTGGATTTTAATGATAGAGTTATGCATTTTTGAAGTTTGGAAAAATCACTTGATCAATGGTATATGTCAAAAGTGACCTATAATGTAACCTCATATCACATGCTCAAAAAAGTTGAATTAGCTCCCACTACAAACATCAAAGTTGAAGTAGATTTAATTTGATTGTGCAACTTGGAAATCTTTCATCTCATAAAAATTGAGCAAGTTATGGCCTTGGGAAGTTGACTTCCAAATTAGGGTTTAGAAAAAATGACCTATAATGTTTCAACATAGAAAATAATTTTTCAAGCAAAACTAGCTCTAGGTCTCAACATGAAAGTTGTTTTGAATGTCATTTGGAGTAAGTTTTTTCTTGGAATCATTTTCATATGGTGAAAATTGTAGGACATAGGGTCTAGGGAGACCCAGTTTTGATCAGATGGATTCATCTTGCCAACCACCATCAACAAACTTGCTAATTTCTAATTCTCTTGACTTTCTTAGATCATGGTAGATCATATATGCATAACATGATGAATTTTGAAGTGTCCCTTGAGAAATTTGATCAATTGGTGAGATAGCTTGTTGGAGAAGTTGCTCAAGATACCCAGTCAAACTAGGGTTTCCAAGGCAAATCAACCTCAAACTCTTGAAGAAAACTTGATAAATTTAATATGTAGAGAACATTGGGACTCATATATGATGTTCATGACCCTTCTTGAATCAATTCTTGGTTGTGTTCTTTGTTCATGAGGATCTCAAACCCTAGATGTGATCTTGATGAATCAATGAGATCATGCCCTTCCTACAAAAGAGTTAGGAAAATGCAAAGACATATTTTTGGTATTTTAATTAGTACAATGATAATATACAAGTATGATATAATCACAAAGTGCTTGGTGTTCTCTCCCAAAACGAACCCAATGAAAGAGGGGTAAAGGAGAATACCAAGACATGATCCCAATGTTAATGCTTATGATGGAATTGTATGAGGGATCTTAGGGTCAAAATTGGGGTCTTACAGAAGGTACAACATTCTATTTCCTTGTAAGACGGAAAAGATCCTTCAATGAAGGTCCATCATTCAATTGGCTCATGGGAGGAAAGGATCATTTAGTGAAGTTTCAATATAGTATTTTTTGGCAAGGGGACAATGTCATTTTGTTTTATTATTGGTGCTTTCAAGATGAGTTCAATTTGGCATCCTTGAATTTTAATGGTCATGCAACATTCTGAATCATTTGATCATGAGACCACCAAATAATCTTGAATCCTATTTTCCAAGTGATTATCATGAAGTTTCAATTTTACAATATTCAAATTAATAAAAGACATGATATTCGCAGTGAAATATACTCTCTTGATCTTAGTTTCAGTTTGCGGTCGTCACACCCGAGAGGTTATGGCAAGAAGCTTCTTTATACTTAATGTTGGTTGTCGTTTTCCCCGAGTATCTTCATCAGCTCCACTTTCTCCATCATTGTTCTCATTGTCGCCATCAATGGTAGTGTCATGTATGTTTAACTTAAGGCTCAAGTTAGTTTTACCGAGTCCTCGCAGTCGTCATCAATTGTACTCGTTATAAAAGCACAATGAGATAGCCATGTATTTGTAGGGTAAGTCTATGTGTTTAGGATATTTGGACAACACGTAGATCTTGTTGGACATATGACCCCACCCACAAGAGGGGGTGAGTTGTGGGGTTTAGAAAAACTATAATTTGAAAACATATTACTATCATTTTTAGTTAAAAAAAAATTTATAAATTCGTTTTAGAAACAACAGCGAAAAATAAAGAGTTAATGGTGAGAGAAATAACACTATAAAATTATACAGGTTCGGCTAAGAAGACCTAATCACATCCCCAATATTCAATCTTGAGAGTATCCAATAATGCTTAAGATATTTTAGTAGGTTAAATTATCAAACCCCTTTGTATAAGGAAAAATAAAGTTTTAGGCTAACTTCCAACCAAACAAATAATAACGGATTGAAGCGATTAGTCATCTTTCCAAATACGAGCTTAAAGCATTTAGTCCCCAAGTTAAACTAAGATTTTCTACAGACTTATCTCTAACAAAACTGGAGTATTGAACAAGCTCTCATCCAAATTGAACCACGAACCAAGTTGAGATTTTAAACCAAGTGGATCTTGAACCGATGTAAGCTTTTACACAGGCTAAGCTTCCAAACTGAACTGGGGTTTTGAATAGGATGACCATGAACCAAGTTGAGATTTAAAACTAGGTTGATCTTGAATAAAAGTAAAGTTTTACATGGGCCTAGCCTACGAACCGAACCGGTAACTTATAAACTAAATCCCCAAACAAAGATTTTAATGGGTTTAACTTTATACTCAAACAAGCACTCCCTTAAAGATAAATTATTCAACATATATAAAAACACTCCTTGGTGAATTTAAAATAACACTATTTCCATAATACAAAACCTCGCTTAAACACAATGACTTTCTCAAAGCGCTACGACTAAATTAAAGTGAGAGAAAGTAGAAACTTTATGTAGAGAGAGAATGAGGAGTGAGATAGAAATCCTAGGTTTCTGGATGTTGAAATATGAATGGAGAGGCCTCTATTTACAGGCTAGAGGTTACAACAAGAAAGGAATGATTCATGGGCCAAAATAAATGTTCAAATCGATTAGCTCCTAAGCCCAATCAATTTGGTGCTCTCAATAATTTATTGCAGAGGCTCAAATGGAAACAATGGATACATAGATGTTTCCCTTAATTAAGTCATTGTCACAATCGTTTATGGAAAAAATTTGCACCTGCCAAATCGACTGGGTAAATTTTCCAATTGATTAAACTTTTCAAAACTTTATCCAAAACATTTTGATAGTTACTGATTCAACTGAATACACTCCAAAATGCTATTGGGTTATTTACTTTGAGAAATATGGGATTTAAAACATGTTTTAGTATGTGTGTGTGTGGTTTATCCATATTACATTACAAAAAAAATGTTGTATTTTTACAACATACTGATCACTCAAACGTGATTGGACGGCCTTTCGCACTTCCTCTCTCTTACACTTGGAGGATTCAGTACTTTCCGAATAAATTAATGATATAAGAATTTTCTTGAATCTTAATGGAGATGAGGCTTGAGATAACTTCAAGTTGGGTTCCATTATAAAAGTATGTGTAAGACCCCAATTTTGACCCTAAGATCCCTCATGCAATCTCATCATACGCATTAGCATTGTGATCATACCTTGGCATCCTCCTTACCCTTCTTTCATTGGGTTTGTTTTGGGAGAGATCACCAAGCACTATGTGATTGTATCATACTTGTATATTATCATGTTTCACTAACCAAAGTATCAAAAATATGTTTTTGCATTTACCTAACTCCTTTTGTAGGTAGGGCATGATCTTCATTGATCTATCAAGTTCATATCTAGGGTTTGAGACCCTCATGACAAAGAGCACAACCATGAATTGATCCAATAATGGTTATGAGCATAATATATTAGTACCATTACTTCCTATATGTTATATTGATCAAATTTTCTTCAAGAGTTTGAGGGTGATTTGCCTTGGAAACCCTAGTTTTACTGGGTATCTTGAGTAACTTCTCCAACAAGCTATCCTACCAACTGATCAAATTTCTCAAGGGACACTTCAAAATTAATCATCTTATGCATATATGATATACCATGAGCCAAGAAAGTCCAAAGAATTGAAGGTTAGCAAGTTGGTTGATGGTGGTTGGCCAGATGAATTCATTTGATCAAAACTGGGTCTCCCTAGACCCCATATCCTACACTTTTCATCATATAAAAATGATTCCAAGAGAAACTTTACTCTAAATGACATTCCAAACAACTTTCATGTTGAGACCTAGAGCTAGTTTTGCTTGGAAAATCATTTTCTATGTTGAAACATTATAGGTCATTTTGTCTCAACCCTAATTTGAAAGTCAACTTCCCAAGGCCATAACTTGTTCATTTTTTATGAGATGAAATATTTCCTAGTTGAAAACTCAAATTCAAGATGTCTACTTCAACTTTTATGTTTGGAGTGAAAGCAAATTCAACTTTTATGAGCATGTGATATGAGGTAACATTATAGGTCATTTTTGACCTATACCATTGAACAAGTGATTTTTCCAAACTTCAAAAACGCAAAACTCTATCATTCAAAATCCAAATTACATGAAATTGGTAATAATTTTGAAGGTATTTGAAAGATCTACAACTTTGATGAAGACACGTTTCTCATTTGAAGCTCACATAAAAAAGTTAAGCAAGGTGGAATATTGAGATATACGGCTTGACACTTAGAAAAAATTTCAACATGTTGAAATTTACAAACTTCCACCTCAAAATTCTCCATGTTCCAATCTCCAAATGAAAAAGTGTTTAACATCAAACTTGTTCCCCTTGATCCAAGCTTTCCAAAGAACCCAAGTTCATGCATTTTGGATGAGGTTTGTTAGGTCTACGCATGGATTTAACATGGTTGTATCATTGGAAAGAATCAATTGCATAAACTTCAGTTCACAATGCCTTGCCATTCAAGCTTCATTCAGACCTCAATTGGAATCATTTTGGACCTTTTTGCATTGCATCATGGGCCTGTACATGCCCATGCACTTGTGTCATCAACATTGCTAATTTTGGACAGATTTTTAAAGTGTGCAAATATCATTCATTCATGCTATAAATACATGACCTCTGTGCTCATTTGAATGACACCTTGCGTGCCAGCTTTGTCCCCCATTGAAACCCTCACATTCTAAAGGAAAACCTGAGAAATTTCAATTTGAAATTTGAGTTTGAATTCAACTGTTGGAGATTCAAGAACTCCAGGATCCGAAGCCTTGCAACCTCTCTAATCACTTCCTGCTAGCTTCTCAAGTGTGATCAGATCGTGTTTGGAGCAAGCAACATCAAGAACTGCATAGCATTAAAGGTAATTTTTAGAAAACTTCATCTCTTCAATTCTCGCTCAATTATACTCAATTCTCTTGGATCTTTGGTTGTATGAAGTCCTACCAATGTAGGCAAGAAGATTGAGCTGCTTAGAGGTCAAATCGAAGCAACTCAGTTGACACACCTCAAAATTCAACTACTCATATCTTTCTATATATGTGGAGTTAGTTAAAGTTGAGGTCAGATTCGTGCTCTACGCCATTTTTTCTTTCAGATCATGTCCTCCTTTTTCATTTATGTGATGGTGATGATTGAACCAGTCCGGTGAGCCTCGCCTGAGAAGGTGACCGAAGGTCCAGCATCGGTGGTGTGCTGGACAGGTTCTGAGCCACATGATCATTTCAAAATGTTTTAATCTCACACGTCCATTGTGATTACCATCCCTGCAGCGCGCTGAATCGTGTGTTTGGTGAAACGCGCGTTTTAGGCCACCTGATCTGCCACCTCAATTAATGAGGGAGATCAAATGGCTCACGTTTTTTCACATTTTCTGATTTTTGTTTTATTCCTTGTATTTTCATTAATTCATATTAATTTTAATATTGATCCAAAAAATATGAGAGTTTCACCAAAAAATTTCAAATAAATTCATCTTTCATATTCTGAATTAAAATCATTTTTTGGATCATTATTAATATTTTTCATGATTTAATTGATTTTGTGATTATTTTTAATTATTTAAAAATACTTTTAAGTCTTTAAAAAATCTGAAATTTTTTCTCCAAGGTCCTTTGACCTTGATTGACCTATGATAAATCTCATGGCCATTCCTTTGGTGTTTTGATGAGGTTTTAGGAATTTGACAAACCATATTTAATTTAAATACCTTATTTTAGTATTTTTAATTTGAATAAATACCAAATAATTGTGATGACTTGTTTGAATTTGACTCTTGTTGTTAGGCCTTGGTCAAGGTTGATTTGACTTTGTCAAGTTAATATCATTGGATTTAGGGGATTGATGGAATGCACATTCCATCTCCCAAAATAAAAGGATGATATTAATTTGGTAAAAGCCCTCCTTTGACCAATTTGAGTTTTGATCCATTCCCCTCCCTCTTCATCTCATTCCCCTTCTTTATGCATCCATCTCATTTGGCCTATGATATCTCCAAGTCCTAAGGCTAGTTGATTGAAAAATCAACATAAGTATGGATGAGATTAGGTCACCTCTTTTGCATATTCTTTTTGTGTGTGGTGTGTTTCATGAGCATAGTCCATTATACTATGTCTCTAACATGCATTAACACCAAAATTATATTGCTCGACCTCAAATAGTTATGACTTCTACATAAGTCTAATTACGATTGCTTAACATAGCGTTAAATTTGTGACACAAAAGGCATATCATTCTAGTTAGTGAGATTGTAAGTCTTCCATCTTTCATGGTATTGTGTGGAAACTTGGCCTTTTTTCCTTCCTTTGGACGATGTCTTGGCTCAAGGATCCATGCTTGTGATAAGTGGGTTGAGTGTTCTCCAAAGAATATCTTAAAATTAAAAGAAAAAGCAAAATAATACTAACTTCTAACTCATTAACAACTAACTTTTAATTTCGAACCATTTACTTTAATGTCATTTAATTTTAGTTCTTATTCATTTGCCATTATTCATACCATTCTAATTGTTTATGTTAATGCAATTTACACTTTGTCCACTTGGACCATATTGTGTGATATATCTTGTTTGTGTATACTTTGCTTGTTTGTGTGGTCTTTGACCATTAATGTACATAATAACAACAAAAAACCCTAAAAACCTTTTGTGTGGACTGTTGGCTGGATCTTGGACAAATGGACTTAGAACTTAGGCAGCATTCCTATGCTAAAGGACTTGGCTAATGCCAACTTTCTATGAAACCAAGTGCTTGCAATTTGAACTTCATCTGATACATCATTCAAGATCCCTCTGAGTTCATCTGCAACATGATCATTGTGAAGTTGTTATTTTGAACCTGTGACTTATGGAATTCATCTGTTACATGGGCTAATATGAAGAAGATCATGGAGTGGCTAAGCTTGGATGTGGCTATCTTTATTTGATGCCTTGCTCTTCAAGATAATATAATTGTGAATTTGTGTGTCGCTTGATTCTAAATGTCCAAGGGAATTTTGGGTTTCTATTGACATTCTTGTTTATTGGATTGCTACCCATTGGTCAGATCTTTTCAACTCTTAACTTTTAATTTTGTGCATAGGATTAGTCTCTTCATCTTCTCCCCATTTCTTTAATTTCAAAATCTCTCCCTCCCTTTTTCAAAATCTTCTTTGATTGAACTTATTTTGTTATAAACTTTGACCACTTTGTAAAAAGATAGAAACTTTGGTCTTATGCCATTGCATTTTCAAACTTCTTTTCTTAAATCAAATTTGTAAATAAAATTAACTATACTTGACTTAAACTTTCAAAAAAACCAAAAAGAACTAACTCATTCAAGCCATTTTAGGCCTTTGGGCCTTTCAAACTTAATTTTTGTTAAAAGAAATGCATCCACTTTAAAATTTGTATCACGAACTACGAGGTTTTGATCCCTCATTTTCATGTTGGTACATAGGCACAAGTCCGAAGGTCTTGTCAAACACAAAAATATGATTAATGAATTCTTTTCTCATTCCCCCATTCTATTTTTCTCATTCCCCCATTCTATTTGTTTGTAAACATCATTTTTGTACCAAATACATATGCGCACAAAAAGGGCTCCCTAGGAGTACCTAGGACACTTTGGGTGCTAACATCTTTCCTCTGTGTAACCAATCCCCTTACCTGTAATCTCTGACATTTTATTAGTTTTGATTTGAAAACTTCTTACTTTTGGGTTTTGTTCGTACTTTTTCCCTTTTCCCTTGGAAACAATAAAAGTGCGGTGGCGACTCTTGTTATTTGATCTCTAGCTTATCCATAGCTTGATGATCATGAATTTACCGCTATAGAAATTAAGTGGCGACTCTGCTGGGGAGTAGTCTCCAGTGGGTTTAGCCTACTTTTTGTGTGTATGTATTTGTATATATGTGATGTTTGTATATATGTATGTGTGATATAATCTGCTTATTGTGCTTGGTGATCTCTGAGTGGTGAGATAAGTTCTAACCCGAACTTGAGTGCAATTAAGATATGAGGATGGTATAGTCATGTTCGACTTGTGTGGAGTAGTCCTTAACAAGTTGGCTTGGGATCCATCTGCTCAGTGGAGACTTTTTTGGATTTGGAAATGTCACACAAGTATTTGTGGTTAGGCATTTCTATCTCTAATTTGGGTCTGAGAAGTTGAGGACCTTAGAACATTTACCCCCCTCTTGGCCTATTTAGGATGTAGTGCGGAAATTGTTCAAGTGTAGACTTGATAACAGTTGTTACGCGATACTACACTAGGACAAGTTTCTCTTGAGAATATTATGGGTCGATGAGTCACTCATCTTAACCTGTAATATCCGATAGATGAAATTAAGACTCTGGGAACTTTTTAGAACATGATCTACAGGTTTTTATCCTTAGTTCACTCCTTTGGGATGGTTCTTACCCAGACTCCAGGCTCGTGACTTACAACAAACCCTTGATTCTTGGTTGATCCAATCAAGTCTTGTCAATATCAATGGAACTTGGGTGTTGATAAGGTGTAAACCATAATCCACCAAAATGGATGATTGATCTTCACAATGACTTGATTCATCCCTTGACCTTTGTTTTCCTTGTGTGTGATCCCTTATTTGTGATTGTTGCATTCATGCATTCATGCGCATCATAACATTCATCACACGAAAAAATTTCAAGGAACTGAGGTATTATTTGCAAATATTTTCAGACCATGGATTATGGACGAAGGAACACTAAGAAGTACAGTTTCAAATGTCCAGATTTGAAAGAATTAAGGAAGCTAGCATCTTTTGTATTCGATCCCTTGGACTTCAAACAACGCCGTGGAAAGCTTCTGTCTATCTTGTCTGTTGATGTAGTTGAAGGACTTTTGAGTGTGTTAGTGTAGTTATATGATCCTCTTTACCGTTTTTTCACTTTCCCAGATTTTCAACTCGTACCTACATTGGAGGAGTATTCTTATCTTTTGGCGATACCTATTTCTAGTAGAGTACATTTTAGTAGATTGGAGGAGATTCCTCGATCTAGTATTATTGTTGAAGCTCTTCACTTGAAGAAGTATGAGATAGAGGCTCATTGGGTGAAGAAAGGAGGGTTGTTTGGGTTGCCATCTGATTTCCTCATCAAGGAAGCTACTGCTTTTGCTCAAGCCGGTAGTGTGTACGCTTTTGAAGCTATCTTTGTGTTGCTCATTTATGGATTAGCTTTGTTCCCTAACATTGATGATTTTGTTGATGTTAACGCCATTTGGCTCGTCGTCAACTTGGGTTCCCCTTGAGAGACAAACCTAATAACACTTTGTTAGAAGGTCTTTTCTATCAAGAGGGTAAAGATCCCCAACATTTGAAGCAGAAGATTGTGCATGCTTGGCATAATATGCATAGAAAAGGAAGACCTGAGCTTGGTCCGTGCAATTGTGTAGCTTTGGAGGCTTACACTCTTTGGGTGAAAAAGAGAGCTTTGGAGTTGAAAATGCCTTATCCTTGTGAAAAACCTATGTCTATGGTTGTGGTTGAGCCATTAACTCTCCCTAACCAAGATATAGAGGAGTTGGAAGACGCGCTCGTCAAGATGAAGCAGGAGAAGGATATGTGGGGAGAGTGTTTCCTTGCTTTGAGCAAGAAGCATGGAGAGTTGCAGTTGGATTCTAAGGACAAAGATGCACTTATTGAGCTACTTGAAGACCGAGTGACGAAGAGACAGAGAGAGCCAGAGGTTTCATCTTCTAGCATGCCTCAGCCTTTCGTTTCTTGGAAGAAGGTTGTTGATCAGCTTGTCCTCGAGAAGACTTAGATGAAGGCTTCTTTTGAGACCGAGATTCGACGCATTCGAAGGAAGTATGCACCTTCAGCCAGATCTTCTGACGTTGTTAGGGATCCTTAGGATGACTAGTCTCCTTTTCTCTTGTATTTTTCATTTGGTTTCTGAAATTGTACTCAGTGTAATCCTTCTAATTATATAAATGAAAAGAGATTTTTGGTCATATAAAAATTATTGCAATTGTTGATATATATATGTTTGCAAATGATACAGTAAGTTCCTTGAAAATAAAAATAAATAAACAAGCATTACATTTCATGCATCATTTGCATAAGCAGGTTTCTCTTTTGCCAGATGTCTCATTGGTGTTTCTTCTGTGCTTTAGCCAAGCTGACTCATCAGTACAAAACCTGCGCCAATCACTTCAAAATTATGGAGCATTTAGAGCAAGAGAACAGAGAGATGAAGGACGAGATCGCCCGCCTGACTGCCATGATGGAGTCAGTTCTTGCTGCTTAGAGTCAATCTTCTCCAACGCCCACAACTCCTACTCCTCAGAGGACGGTTATTTGAGAGGTGGCTACCTCTATCATGCTTGCTGCTACCGCTCATATCATGCCCATTATGCCTGCCGAATTCCCGTGGGGAATATCGTCCAACTTTATGCCTGAAGGCTTTGTACCTACGTTTTCTTCCATGCTGGCACCTAGCCCGGTCATGTCTGTGCAACCTCCCGTTGTGCACACCTTACCTCATGTAGAGGACACCATTTATCACTCTGAGTCGTCTGAGGGTCCGGATGTCTATGAGAAAATAGACGAAATGAAAGATCAATTTCTTGAGTTGCGCAAGGAATTGAAGACGCTAAGAGGTAAGGACTTATTTGGAAAGAGTGTTGTTGAGTTATGTTTAGTGCCCAACGTCAAGATCCCGGTGAAGTTCAAAGTGCCTGACTTTGAAAAGTATAAAGGGAACACTTGTCCGCTCAGTCATCTAGTGATGTATGCTCGTAAGATGTCTACTCAGACCGACAATGATCAACTATTGATTCATTACTTCCAAGATAGTTTGATCGGTGTTGCGCTCCGTTGGTATATGGGGTTGGATAGTGCAAGCATTCACACTTTCAATGACTTGGGAGAGGCTTTTGTCAAGCAATATAAGTACAATATGGATATGGCACCTGATAGAGACCAGCTGAGGTCTATGTCTCAGAAGGATAAGGAGACATTTAAAGAGTATGCGCAGAGATGGAGGGAATTGGCTGCTCAGATCACTCCTCCTTTGGAGGAAAGAGAGATGACAAAGATATTTTGAAAACTCTAAGTTCATTATATTATGAACGTATGATTGCTAGTGCCCCCAGTGACTTTACTGAAATGGTAAACATGGGGATGAGGCTTGAGGAAGGAGTCCGAGAGGGACGTTTGTCGAAGGATGAAGTATCGTCGAGTAAGAGGTATGGTAGCAATTTTGGGAAGAAAAAGGACAATGAAGCGAATGCAATAAGTAATGGGAGGCAAGGGAGGCCTCAGATCAGAAGGAATCCACCATCCCATCAACATCATCATCAAGTATCTTCAGTTATCCCTGTATTTTCTAATCAACAATCAACACTAGTTCAACAACCACAACATCAACAACAACAACCGCAACAACGAGCAAACACCTACAACAACAGCAATACCAACAACAATCATCATCAACAAAACTTTGAGAGGAAGAAGATCTCTTTCGACCCGATTCATATGTCTTATGCAGAATTATACCCGTCTTTGGTTCTCAAGAACCTAATCCAACCAAGAAACCCGCCGCAAATTCCAAAACCAATTCCATGGTGGTACAATCCTGAGCTTCGTTGTGCTTTTCATCAAGGAGCATGCGGACATGATATAGAGAACTACTATCTGCTCAAGTATGAGGTTTAGAAGTTGATGAAGAGTGGAATGGTATCCTTCGAGGACCGAGCGCCGAACGTGAAATCAAATCCATTGCCCGCCCATGGGAACTCTTCTGTGAATATGGTGGATGGTTGTCCTGGCGAGTTTAAGGTTTTCGATGTGCGTTTTATCCGGAGATCTTTGGTGCAGATGCATAAGGATATTTGTTTGGTGAGTGATTGTTAACAAGACCATGATAGTTGTGTTATCTGTAATATTAACTCTAGGGGTTGCGAAGTTGTAAAAAGGGACATCCAGCGACTGATGGATGAAGGCATGATTCAGATTGTCCAATCCCGTCATGTAGATGACGATGTAAATGTCATAGTGCCCATTTTCAAGAAGCCAGAGAGATTGGTAATTTAGTACGACAGCAGCAATAGTAACAACGTCAGCAATAGATCAGTATCGTCGTTGGTTATACGGTTAGCAGGCCCAGTCCCGTATTCATCTGATAAAGATGTGCCGTATCCGTATAATGCTACAATGATAGAAGGTGGTCAAGAGGTCTCGTTGCCTACGACTAGCTCTGTGGTGAGCATTGCTGATGTTACCAAGGTGACCCGCATTGGTCGAGTGTTTGGGCCGGTGTTCCCAAAGGATAAGGAAAAATCAGTTGTGAGTAAGAAGGTGGAAGTGTCTGTTGTAGATCCAATTGGTGTTTCAAAGGGTAAGTCTGGTGAATCCGGCGATTTGAAGGCGAACGATGATGATGAGGTGCTTCGGTTAATCAAAAGGAGTGAGTTTAATGTGGTGGAGCAACTGCTCCAAACCCCCTCAAAAATCTCAGTGTTGTCTCTGCTCATGAAATCTGAAGCGCATAGAGAAGCACTGCAGAGAGTTCTAGAACAAGCTTTTGTAGAACATGATGTTACAATGGACAAATTCGATCATATTGTGGCTAACATCACTTCTTGTAACAATCTTAGCTTCTGTGATGAAGAACTCCCTGAGGAGGGAAGAAATCATAATCTGGCTTTGCACATTTCTATGAATTGCAAAGAGGATGCTTTGTCAAATGTACTTGTTGGCACCAAGTCGTCGCCTAATGTGTTGCCGAAGTAAACTCTATCAAAGTTGTCATATCAAGGAGCGCGTATGAGGTATAGTGGGGTAATCGTCAAGGCCTTTGACGGTTCGTGCAAAATGGTTATTGGTGAAGTGGATCTTCCAGTTAAGATAGGTCTGAGTGATTTTCAAATTACTTTTCAAGTAATGGATATCCACTCGGCCTACAGTTGCTTTTTGGGAAGTCCATGGATCCATGAGGCAGGAGCTTTTACCTCCACATTGCACCAGAAACTCAAATTTGCGAAGAATGGAAAGCTTGTGATTGTTGGAGGAGAGAAGGTGTTGTTGGTTAGACACCTGTCATCTTTCTCTTACGTTGAAGCTGAGGATGAGGTTGGAACTCCATCCCAAGCCTTGTCTATTGTTGCTGAAAATAGGGTTGGGGCACCTATGTCCTCATTGAAAGATGCTAAGAAGATTGTGGAAGAAGGCAACTTTGATCAGTGGGGGCGCATGGTAGAGATCTCCGACAACAAAGGCAGAATCGGTTTGGGGTTCCAGTGAGGTTCATTAACCGCAAGGTCTGAAGATATGCAACTTAGCTTCCGTAGCGGAGGGTTCATTCATGGCAATGAACAACACTTAGCTGTTGTGCTAGAGGATGAAGAAGACGAGGACTGTACCAATTTTGTGACGCATGGAAAGGCTTGCAACAATTGGATTGTTGTTGATATTCCTGTTACTTTGCATCGATCTAAGTAATTGCTTTTATATGTTTTTAAAATCCTTCTCCTATGCCTAAGGGAGAAGTGAATATTGTTAGGCATTTTCAAATTGATCATTAATAAAATTAAATCTATTCATCCACATCTATGATGTCTTGTTTTTACTTTTTGTTTTATTCTGAAAATGGTAATCACAAAAAACATAAGTAAACAATATAATTGTCCATCTGCATAATATTTGGTCACAAATCCACCTCTCTAAAATCAAAATATCAAATCATTATGCAGGTTGGTTCCTAACCCCATTGAATACAATAATCCTTCTCCTTCTCCAAATTTTAAATTCCATGTGTTTGAAGCCGAGGAGAAAAGTGATGTAGAAGTGAGTGATGAATTATCTCGTCTTCTTGAGCAAGATGAAAAGACCATTCAGCCGTTCGAAGAGCAGATTGAGTTAGTCAACTTGGGTTCTGAGGATGATGTGAAGGAAGTCAAGATTGGGTCTCGATTGTGTCCAGATGTCCAGAAGGGGTGGATTGATCTTATTCGAGAGTATTTAAATGTGTTTGCTTGGTCCTACCATGACATGCCTGGTTTGGATTCTGAGATTGTGGAGCATAGATTGTAGTTGAAGCCAGAATGCCCGCCAGTCAAGCAGAAGTTGAGAAGAACGCATCCTGATATGGTTGTGAAGATCAACGAGGAAGTGCAGAAGCAGATTGATGTCGGTTTCCTTGTGACCGCTGAGTATCCGTAATGGGTGGCCAATATTGTGCCTGTGCCAAAGAAAGATGGAAAAGTCTGCATGTGTGTTGATTATAGAGATTTGAATAAAGCTAGTCCGAAAGTTGATTTCCCTCTGCCACACATTGATATGTTGGTAGACAATATTGCTAAGTTAAAAGTCTTTTCGTTTATGGATGGATTTTTCGGATATAATCAGATCAAGATGGCACCAGAAGATATGGAGAAGACCGCATCCATTACACCTTGGGGAACATTTTATTATAGAGTGATGCCTTTCGGTTTAAAGAATGCTGGTGCAACTTACCAGAGAGCAATGGCTACTCTTTTTCATGATATGATGCATGAAGAGATTGAAGTTTATGTCGATGACATGATTGCTAAATCTATTGATGAAGAGGAACATGTTGAGCATTTGTTGAAACTATTCCAACATTTGAGGAAGTATAAACTCCGCTTGAATCCCAATAAGTGTACTTTTGGTGTTCGTTCTGGTAAGTTGTTGGGCTTTATTGTCAGTGAGAAGGGTATTGAAGTTGATCCTGCCAAGGTCAAAGCAATACAAGAAATGCCTACGCCCAAAACTGAGAAGCAAGTCAGAGGTTTTCTCGGCCGCTTGAATTATATCTCCAGATTCATTTCCCACATGAGTGTTACATGTGCTCATTTATTCAAGCTTCTTCGAAAATATCAGTCTTGTGATTGGACCGAAGACTGCCAGAAAGCTTTTGACAGTATCAAGGAATATCTGCTTGAACCTCCGATTTTGTCTCCACCTGTTGAAGGAAGACTGTTGATCATGTATTTGACTGTGCTTGAAGATAGTATGGGTTGTGTTCTTGGTCAACAAGATGAGATTGGAAAGAAAGAATTTGCAATTTACTACCTTAGTAAGAAGTTCACCGACTGTGAGACTCGGTATTCTATGCTTAAGAAAACTTGTTGCGCATTGGCTTGGGCTGCTAAGCGTCTGCGTCAATATATGTTAAATTATACCACTTGGTTGATATCCAAAATGAATCCAATTAAGTATATATTTGAGAAGCCTGCTCTAGCTGGGAGGATTGCCCGTTGGCAGATGTTGTTATCAGAGTATGATATTGAATACCGATCTCAGAAAGCAATCAAAGGTAGTATCTTAGCTGACCATTTGGCTCACCAACCGATTGAAGATTACCAGTTAGTGCAGTATGACTTTCCTGATGAAGAGATTTTGTACTTGAAAATGAAAGATTGTGATGAACCATTGCTTGAAGAAGGGCCAGAACCTGGTTCCCGTTGGGGCATGGTATTTGATGGAGCTGTTAATCAATATGGAAATGGCATTGGGGCAGTGATTATTACTCCTCAAGGCACGCATCTACGATTTATAGCTAGATTGACTTTCAAGTGTACAAACAACATGACAGAATATGAAGCTTGCATTATGGGGCTTGAAGAGGCCATGGATCTCATAATCAAGTATTTAGATGTCTTTGGAGATTCCGCTTTGGTTGTGAATCAGATCAAAGGTGAATGGGAGATAAATCAACCCGGTTTAATACCATATAGAGATTATGCGGGGAGGATTTCAACTTTCTTTACAAAGGTTGAGTTCCATCATATCCCTCGAGATGAGAACTGGATGGCAGATGCTCTTGCAACGTTGGCATCAATGA
The DNA here is from genome assembly GCF_024323335.1 of Lathyrus oleraceus. Lineage (NCBI taxonomy): Eukaryota > Viridiplantae > Streptophyta > Magnoliopsida > Fabales > Fabaceae > Lathyrus > Lathyrus oleraceus. Next base: position 64,630,428 of record NC_066582.1, on the reverse strand, counting down.
TTATTGTGAAGTATTGGAATGAAGTTCCTAATTTGTCTGTGATGCGCCTCGATAGGCCAACTCATGTGTTTTCTGTTGAAGAGATCAAAGATGAGAAGTCGTGGTATTATGACATCAAAAGTTTTCTCCAAAGTCAGATTTACCCGTCTAGGGCATCTTTGCAAGATAAGAAGACTTTGAGAAGATTAGCCGGTAATTTCTACTTGAATGGTGATATACTGTACAAGATAAACTTCGATATGGTTTTGCTCAAATGCGTGGATAGACACGAAGCAGACTTGTTGATGACTGAAGTGCATGAAGGTTCCTTTGGTACCCATTCCAATGGACATGCAATGGCAAAGAAGATGTTCCGAGCAGGTTACTATTGGCTGACAATGGAATCTGATTGTTGTAAGTTTATGAAGAAGTGCCACAAGTGTTAAATATATGCTTATAAGATTCATGTTCCTCCGACACTATTGAATGTTATTTCTTCCCCATGGCCCTTCTCCATGTAGGGAATTGATATGATTGGGATGATTGAGCCCAAAGCTTCGAATGGACATCGTTTCATTCTGGTGGCAATTGTCTATTTCACCAAATGGGTTGAAGCGACATCGTTTGCAAATGTAACCAAGCAAGTTGTTGTAAGGTTTATCAAGAATCAGATCATATGCCGATATGGTGTGCCAAGTAAGATCATTACTGATAATGGATCGAACTGGAATAACAAAATGGTGGAAGCTCTTTGCAAAGATTTTAAGATTACGCATCGTAATTCTTCTCCCTACAGACCTAAGATAAATGGGGTTGTTGAAGCTGCGAATAAGAACATTAAGAAGATTATTCAGAAGATGGTTGTCACGTATAAGGATTGGCATGAGATGCTCCCGTTTGCTTTGCATGGGTATCGTACATCCGGCCGCACTTCAACATGGGAAACCCCTTTCTCTCTTGTATACGGTATGGAAGCAGTGCTCCCCGTAGAGGTTAAGATTCCTTCATTGCGTGTGCTCATGGAAGCCAAGTTGACTGAGGCTGAATGGTGGAAGACCAGGTTTGACCAGCTGAATTTAATTGAAGAGAAAAGATAGATTTCCATGTGTCATGGTCAGTTATATTAGCAGAGAATGAAGAAAGCTTTTGATAAGAAGGTCAGACCTCGTGTGTTCATAGAAGGTGACCTTGTTCTCAAAAGGATCTTTTTGTTCAAACCAGATTCTAGGGGAAAATGGACTCCTAATTATGAAGGCCCATATGTTGTTAAGAGAGCCTTTTCAGGCGGTGCTTTGATTCTTACAACTATGGACGGTGAAGAGTTCACTCGTCCCATGAACGCAGATGCAGTCAAGAAATACTTCACCTAAAAAAGAAAAGAACAACTCACTAAGTTGAAAACCCGAAAGGGCGACTTAGGCAAAAATGAGCGTCTCAGGGGATTGAAAACCCGAAAGGGCGGTCCAGGCAAAAATTAGAGACATAAAAACAGAAAGAATTTCCCGATAAATTGAGTACCCCACCTTGGGTCAACTTATACAAAAATTAGGGATTATGGTAAGTAACTGCAGTCTACTGATCGCCCATTTTTGGAAAGACTTTGTTGAGCACAAGGGTCGACGTCAATTCATTATCCCAACAACGGTCTAAAGCAAAGTGGATATCAAGAGTTGGCAGAAGGATTAAGGATCATTTGTATTCAATGTAACCCTTTTCCATGTAAATTACCATTTTCAACTTTGTAAAAATCTATGGAGTCTTGTCATTTACAGACTACCATCCCATTAAATAAAGTTGAGCTTTTGTCCAATTGTTTCTACTCTTATTTACTTTAGCAAATAGTTTAAATTTTATTATAACCATTTTGGAAATTTAAAATTTTTAATCAAAATATTTTTCTTAAAACATATAATAACAAGAATTTTTTTAAAGAAATTAAAAGGAAGTATCAACAGCACTTCAAAGAGCAGCAAGTCCTTAAGTGCTAAGCATCAGAGGTTCCCCAAGCAGTTAACCCTTTGGGTATCCCTAGTTGTTTGTGTTTATCCGGATCCCCTACGAAGTGTTTCTTCCCTAGCATAGTTCCGATTCTTTTCCCCATCTGAGTTGGTTGATTCAGTACCTTGCGGAGTGTTATTTCCCCGGTGGTGTTTCTGTATTCCCCAACGGAGTTCACGTTTCTTCAGCAGGGTGGATCTTCAGCAGAGTAAGATGTTTTTTCCTAGTAGATCGCATTGGTGTCCCCACCAGTCACTACCCGACTCGCTCCCAGTCAGAGTTTCCTCTTAATTTCTGAGCAGCTGTTTTGTGTTTATATTTTGTATGGTTGTCTCCCATTTAATATGGCGTTGACCTAAAATTCCCTGCAGACTCGATAACTTCGCCTCTCCTCAGAAGATCTCCTCCCTCGGCTAGATTTGAGCCTTTGGTTTGTTGATTTCTCTGTTCTCCAGCAGTTGTCTCCCTCTTTTTTATGGATTGACCGAGGATTATACCGATGATTCAAATTCTTTGCAACACCTTTGTATCCTTTATGATCGTTTTGTCAGCATGATCATCATATATACATATACATATACATTCATATAATTTCATAATTTGCATATTGGCACCATCATATTTGATTGATTTGTTGATTTGAGATTCTCATTCTCTGTATGGCGGTACTTTATCCCCATACGAGTTCGGTGTCTATCCTCCCTCAATTGTAGAGTGTCATCCCTTTAGGAAGAAAAACTTTAACCTTTCTCCTCTTCCCCGCTGAGTTGTTCCTCCTGGATGATTATTACTTCAGTTTCCTCCCCAGTTGTTTATCTGGATGGAATCACTCCCCTTGAGTTATATCCTCATTGGGTTGAGTCTTGATTGACTGTTTCTATCTAGATCATGCCTAGATAGATGCTTTGAGTCTCCTAAGAGCTTATAACCCAGTAACTGGTAATATTCTTCTTAGTTTGCAGTTTGTTACTTCTTGCCCAATACCCGGCATAAGTACCCTTGCTTTCCCAGCAGTGGAATTCCCGGTGGATTCATTTGTTTCTGATTCCCCAGAAAATATATCCTTGATATGTTCATCCTAACTGGAGACGGATATCTTTCATTCCCCTGCCTGAGTCTATCCTTGATATGTTCATCCTAACCGATGACGGATATTCTCGTCCTTGGTATTCTACCCAGTAAAAAGGTAGTTGTAATCCTTATTGTATTCCCCAGAGAGTTAATCCTTGATATGTTCATCCTAATCGATGACGGGTTTCCTTCTCTTTGTGGTATCCTACCCAGTAACCGGTAGTTGTAAACCCTACTTTTTCCCGCAGAGTTTATCCTTGATATGTTCATCCTAACCGGTGACGGATTTTCTCTTCGTTGGTATTCTATCCAGTAACTAATAGATGTAATTCCTATTTTCTCCCCTCTTAGAGTCTATCCTTGATATGTTCATCTTAACCGGTGATGGATTTTATCTTTGTCGGTCTTCTATCCAGCATTCGATGGATTTAATTCCTACTTTTTGTTCAGTTGGTTTATCCTTGATATGATCATCTTAACCGATGACGGGTATCCTCTTTGACAATCCCAGGCAAGTTTATCCTTGATATGTTCAACTTAACCGATGACGAATATTCTTCCCTGTTGAGTTTATCCTTGATATTTTCATCCTAACCGATGACGGATACTCTCACCTTTGGTCTTCTGCCTAGTAACTGGTAGTTGTAAATCCGTTTCTTTCTGCAGTTTTCCCCAGCAAGGTTATTCTTACCCAGTAACGGGTAATGAATACTCCCTCCAGGCTTTTCTCAGCGAGTCATCCTTGATATGTTCATCCTAACCGATGACGGGTGTCCTCTCTGTCAGATCTTTATTATCTCCTCACCCAGTAACAAGTAGTAGATAATAGATTTTTGCTCCTCCTGCGTTGAAGTTTATTTCTTCCCCAGTTGAGTTGAGTGTGTGTTTCCTTAGTGAAATCGCTTCCCCTGCATGATTCAAGTATTTTAGTTTTATCCTGACTTACTCGTATCCCCGGCAGATGTTGTTGTTCCCCGGATGAGTCTTTTCCATGTTTGTATGGAATTCCTCTAGTTCCCTTGCAGTTTTAAGTCGTAGCCTGGCCTACGCATAACTCATTTTTCCCCCAGAGTCTTTGTCTCCCTAGTGAGTTTTCCTTACGGAATACATTATACTCCTGCATACTTTCGGTCTCTCTGATTTCTTTTCCTTTGTGGCAATATTTCCCCACAAAGAATTTACTTTTGCATTCATATCATATGCATCACGAGGTCTCTTAGGGACCAAAATTTGTTTCTATATGTTGTTATTTAAGCCCATTCTACTGAGTCGACATGAAGATTTTAACCTTCGCCTCCTCAGCTAGAATGTCCTTAAATAGGGGCAGCTTTAAGACCCCAATTTTGACCCTAAGATCCCTCATTCAATTTCATCATATGCATTAGCATTGGGATCATACCTTAGCATCCTCCTTACCCCTCTTTCATTGGGTTTGTTTTGGGAGAGATCACCAAGCACTATGTGATTGTATCATACTTTTATATTATCAGGTTTCACTAACCAAAATACCAAAAATATGTCTTTGTATTTGCCTAACTCCTTTTGTAGGTAGGGCATGATCTCCATTGATCTATCAAGTTCATATCTAGGGTTTGAGACCCTAATGACAAAGAGCACAACCATGAATTGATCTAAGAATGGTTATGAGCATCATATATGATTTCCATTGCTTCCTACATGTTATATTGATCAAATTTTCTTCAAGAGTTTGAGGGTGATTTGCCTTGGAAACCCTAGTTTGACTGGGTATCTTGAGTAACTTCTCCAACAAGCTATCTTACCAACTGATCAAATTTCTCAATGGAAACTTAAACATTCATCATCTTATGCATATATGATCTACCATGAGCCAGGAATGTCCAAAGAATTGAAGGTTAGCAAGTTGGTTGATGGTGGTTGGCCAGATGAATTCATCTGATCAAAATTGGGTCTCCCTAGACCCTATATCCTACAATTTTCACCATATTAAAATGATTCCAAGATAAAAGTTACTCTAAATGACATTCCAAACAACTTTCATGTTGAGACCTAGATCTAGTTTTGCTTGTAAAATCATTTTCTATGTTGAAACATTATAGGTCATTTTGTCTAAACCCTAAATCGAAAGTCAACTTCCCAAGGCCATAACTTGCTAATTTTTTTATGACATTAAATATTTCCAAGTTTAACAATCAAATTCAAGATGTCTACTTCAACTTTGATGTTTGGAGTGAAAGCAAATTCAACTTTTATGAGCATGTAATATGAGGTTACATTATAGGTCATTTTTGACCTATACCATTGAACAAGTGATTTTTCCAAACTTCAAAAATGCATAACTCTATCATTCCAAATCCAAATGACATGAAATTGGTGACCATTTTTAATGTCTTTGAAATATCTAACACTTTGATGAAGACACGTTTCTCATTTGAAGCTCACATAAAAAGTTAAGCAAGGTGGAATATTGAGATATATGGCTTGACACTTAGAAAAAATTTCAACATGTTGAAATTTCCAAACATCCACCTCAAAATTCTCCATGTTCCAAGCTCTAAGTGAAAAACTGTTGACCATCAAACTTGTTCCCCTTGATCCAAGCTTTCCAAAGAACCCAAGTTCATGCATTTTGGATGAGGTTTGCTAGGTCTACGCATGGCTTTAACAGAGTTGCATCATTGGAAAGAATCAATTGCATAAACTTCATTTCACAATGCCTTGCCATTCAAGCTTCATTCAGACCTCAATTGGAATCATTTTGGACCTTTTTTCATTGCATCATGAGCCTGTACATGCCCATGCACTCGTGCCATCAACATTGCTAATTTTGGACAGATTTTTAAAGTGTGCAAATATCATTCTTTCATGCTATAAGTACATGACCTATGTGCTCATTTGAATGACACCTTGCGCGCCAGCTTTGCTCCCCATTGAAACCCTCACATTCTAAAGGAAAACCTGAGAAATTTCAATTTGAAATTTGAGTTTGAATCTCAACTGTTGGAGATTCAAGAACTCCAGGATTCGAAGCCTTGCAACCTCTCTAATCACTTCCTGCTAGCTTCTCAACTATGATCAGATCGTGTTTGGAGCAAGCAACATCAAGAACTGCATAGCATTGAAGGTAATTTTTAGAAAACTTCATCTCTTCAATTCTCACTCAATTCTAATCAATTCTCTTGGGTCTTTGGTTATCTGAAGTCCTACCAATATAGGCAAGAAGATTGAGATGCTTAGAGGTCAAATCGAAGCAACTCAGTTGACACACCTCAAAATTCAACTCCTCATATCTTTCTATATATGTGGAGTTAGTTAAAATTGAGGTCAGATTCGTGCTCTACGCCATTTTTTTCTTTCAGATCATGTCCTCCTTTTTCATTTATGTGATGGTGATGACTGAACCAGTCCAGTGAGCCTCGCCTGAGAAGGTGACCAAAGGTCCAGTATCGGTGGTGTGCTGGACAGATTCTGAGCCACATGATCATTTCAAAATGTTTTAATCTCACGCGTCCATTGTGATTACCATCCTTGCAGCGTGCTGACTCGTGTGTTTGGTGGAACGCGTGTTTTAGGCCACCTGACCTGCCACCTCAATTAATGAGGGAGATCAAGTGGCTCACGTTTTTTCACATTTTCTGATTTTTGTTTTATTCCTTTTATTTTCATTAATTGATATTAATTTTAATATTGATCCAAAAAATATGAGAGTTTCACCAAAAAATTTCAAATAAATTCCTCTTTCATATTCTGAATTAAAATTATTTTTTGGATCATTATTAATATTTTTCATGATTTAATTGATTTTGTGATTATTTTTAATTGTTTAAAAATACTTTTAAGTCTTTAAAAATTCTGAAATTTTTTCTCCAAGGTCCTTTGACCTTTATTGACCTATGATAAATCTCATGGCCACTTCTTTGATGTTTTGATGAGGTTTTAGGAATTTGACAAACCATATTTAATTTAAATGCCTTATTTTAGTATTTTTAATTTGAATAAATACCAAATAATTGTGTTGACCAATTGTGATGACTTGTTTGAATTTGACTCTTTTTGTTGGGCCTTGGTCAAGGTTGATTTGACTTTGTCAAGTTAATATAATTGGATTTAGGGGATTGGTGGAATGTACATTCCATCTCCCAAAATAAATGGATGATATTAATTTGGTAAAAGCCCTCCTTTGACCAATTTGAGTTTTGATCCATTCCCATCCACCTTCATCTCATACGCCTTCTTTATGCATCCATCTCATTTGGCGAATGATATCTCAAAGTTTTAAGGCTAGTTGATTGAAAAATCAACATAAGTGTGGATGAGATTAGGCCACCTCTTTTGCATATTCTTTTTGTGTGTGGTATGTTTCATGAGCATAGTCCATTATACTATGTCTCTAACATGCATTAACACCAAAATTCTATTGCCCGACCTCAAATAGTTGTGACTTCTACATAAGTCCAATTACGATTGCTTAACATAGCGCTAAATTTGTGACACAAAAGGTATAGCATTCTAGTTAGTGAGATTGTAAGTCTCCCCTCTTTCATGGTATTGTGTGGAAAATTGGCCTTTTTTCCTTCCTTTGGAAGATGTCTTGGCTCAAGGATCCGTGCTTGTGATAAGTGGGTTGAGTGTTCTCCAAAGAATGTCTTAAAATGAAAAGCAAAAGCAAAATAATACTAACTTCTAACTCATTAACAACTAACTTTTAATTTCAAACCATTTACTTTAATGTCATTTAATTTTAGTTCTTATTCATTTGCCATTATTCATACCATTCTAATTGTTTATGTTAATGCAATTTTCACTTTGTCCACTTGGACCATATTGTGTGATATATCTTGTTTGTGTATACTTTGCTTCTTTGTATGGTCTTTGACCATTAATGTACATAATAATAACAAAAAAACCCTAAATAACTTTTGTGTGGACTGTTGGCTGGATCTTGGACAAATGGACTTAGAACTTAGGCAACATTCCTATGCTAAAGGACTTGGCCAATGCCAACTTTATGTGAAACCAAGTGCTTGCAATTTGAACTTGATCTGATACATCATTCAAGATCCATATGAGTTCATCTACAACATGATCATTGTGAAGCCATTATTTTGAACCTGTGACTTGTGGAATTCATCTGTTACATGGGATAATATGAAGAAGATCATGGAGTGGCTAAGCTTGGATGTGGCTATCTTTATTTGATGCCTTGCTCTTCAAGATAATATAATTGTGCATTTGTGTATTGCTTGATTCTAAATGTCCAAGGGAATTCTGGGTTTCTATTGACATTCTTGTCTATTGAATTGCTACCCATTGGTCAGATCTTTTCAACTCTTACCTTTTAATTTTATGCATAGGATTAGTCTCTTCATCTTCTCCTTATTTCTTTAATTTCAAAATCTCTCCCTCCCTTTTCAAGATCTTCTTTTATTGAACTTATTTTGTTCTAAACTTTGACCACTTTGTAAAAAGATAGAAACTTTGGTCTTATGCCATTGCATTTTCAAACTTCTTTTCTTAAATCAAATTTGTAAATAAACTTAACTATACTTGACTTAAACTTTCAGAAAAGCCAAAAAGAACTAACTCATTCAAGCCATTTTAGGCCTTTGTTCCTTTCAAACTTAATTTTTGTTAAAAGCAATGCATCAACTTTGAAATTTGTATCACGAACTACGAGGTTTTGATCCCTCATTTTCATGTTGGTACGTAGGCACAAGTCTGAAGGTCTTGTCAAACACAAAAATATAATTAATGAATTCTTTTCTCATCCCCCCATTCTATTTGTTTGTAAACATCATTTTTGTACCAAATACATATGCATACAAAAAGGGCTCCCTAGGAGTATCTATGACACTTTGGGTGCTAACACCTTCCCTCTGTGTAACCAACACCCTTACCTGTAATCTCTGACATTTTATTAGTTTTGATTTGAAAACTTCTTACTTTTGGGTTTTGTTCGTACTTTTTCCCTTTTCCCTTGGAAACTATAAAATCGCAGTGGCAACTCATGTTATTTGATCTCTATCTTATCCATAGCTTGATAATCATGAATTTACCGCTATAGTATGTTTGTAGTGTTCCTCAAACCCTAATTCGTTTGCTCGTTTCTTTGACCGCTTGTCATACTTGCTTGAGTTGATGCTTTAATTTGTTATAAAAGGTTGCATATTCACAAGTGAAACCAAGTTGTATCCAAGTTATCATCATCAAAATCTTATCATTAACAACAAACCATTATAGTCATCTTTAACTTTGATCACTTCTTTAAATAACCTGATTAACATGGTTTCACATTCTCCCATTTTTGGATGAACTTTTTGGATGATGACAACACATCTCTAATAGAGGTGGTAAAAAGAAACACTCACACATACACACACACACATATGTGGAACGGTTAAACTCCACCTCAATTAAGTAAAGGATATACTCTACTCCCCCTGAGATTACACTTCTCCCCCTTTGTCATGATAAAAAGCGAGTAAAAGATGAATTTTAAGAATTTAAATATAAAAATATAGGCATTTAGAAAAGGAAAAGTAGAACACTTTTTAATTCAAATTGTACTAAATTGAAGTACAAAATAAGGGAAATTGTAGGAATTGAAAATAAAGCTAAAAACACAAAAGCAAACACACTTAGAAACTAGGACACATAAGCGAGACTATTCTTCATCAAAATAATCATGCATGAAAAAATATTGAGTTAGTTTCCCTAGGTCTTGGATAAAGTGATGAGTTAGGAAGTCGATTTTGTCGTTTATCTTATTCAGCTTCTTAATTATGATCTTGAGTAGGTCTTCAGCTATGGGCAGTTGAGGGATATCATAGTCAAAATCTTCTAGATCTACAAGTGCTTCTTGATCATTCATATTTCTATTTTTTTTCTTTGGAGGGATTTTCAATTACCTTTCCTTCAATGATCTCAACCCTCATTTTTGCTAGAACTGTTTCTCCTATATTTGTTACATCTTCTATAAACTCTTTATTCCCAAAGGTGAGTCCAATGTGTTCCTAGATTTTTGTGATTAGGTTGCCATATAGTAAGCACATTCCTTTTCTCTTGCTTCTCATCATGTATTGGATTACTTCATTTTCTCACTTTATATTGATTTTATTTTCAATTATCCGTACAATTTCAACATCAAACCTAGTTATGAGACCGAAATTTCTTTTTTTATTTAAAATATGTGATTGGTCACATAATGGATCATACGAATGTCGGGGAAACTAGAGCCTATATTGAAAGGATTAAATATCAAGGATGATGGGTTTTTTAACAGTGAGGATGCATCAACCTTCAAGTTGAAGTTGTCTCCTTGATCTCCTGGCTCAAAGATAACAAGTTCATGGGGAAGATCCAATATGTTTGAAAAGTTTTAAAATGATAGAGATAGTATATGTCGTATTACTTTAGAGTAGATTATTACATCAGTAAAGTAAATATTTAAGAAGAACAATGTGTGAATTTAGCTCTTCAAAGATATTGAAGAATTCACATTCTTTAAAGGTTTTCGAGTCCAATGTGTGAATTCTCAATAAGGTTCTGTTGGCGATGTCTTGGAGGAATCTTCCTTCTTCTTGTTGAGAGGTGAAATCATCAAGATAGGACTGGAGGAAAATCTCAGCTTCCTAGGTGTAACACCTCAATTTTAGTAAATTATTTTATTTTAATTTAATTACACTTTTTGTGTATTTATTTGATTATTGTATGAATATTGATGAATGTTGATGAAAGTTTGATGATAATTCTGTTTTTACATGCCATGATGTGAATTGCATATGTGTGTGTTGACATGTTGTTGTGTTCTTGGAATCAATTAAATCCATGAAAATTGATATGAGATTGAATGATTTAGGGAATGAATCTAAGTGTTTAATTCATGAGAAAAATTGATAGATTGATGATAATTATTATGATATATATATATATATATATATATATATATATATATATATAATATATATATATATATATATATATATATATATATATATATATATATATATATATATATATATATATATATATATATATATATATATATATATATATATACTGGTTTGGTGGTTGAAGTTGGAAATTAGAAAAAAAATCATGTAACAGAGAAAACTAGAACTTTTGGAAAAAAATTACAGTGACAATCGATTACACCAGATGACAATCGATTACATTAGTTGAAATTTTAAAAAGAAATAACAATGTAATCGATTACACCAGATGATAATCGATTGTTATTCTTAGAAAAGTAATTTTTTACAAAGTCAGTAGTGATATTTGTTTCAGTGACAGTCGATTGCACCAGATGACAATCGATTGTCATAGGCCAAATGGTGAAAAATTATGCTTTATTGTTTTTATTGCGTTGTCTGACTATTTTAGTCGTATCTTTTGATTTGTAGGTCCAAATGATGTGTCGTTTGAAGCATTAGAAACCTAATGCTCAAAGCTACATCATGGTAGTGTTTGGTGAGACATATGAGTGGTAGTAATGTGCCTACTATGACAATGTTTGTGATGACTTGTATGATCGGTTAGCGAATCATTGTGTTTATAGGATGATTTATTGTTGTTTTGGTGGAGTAAAATGAATAAATGCTTATGAGTTTACATTTGTTGAGTTACCTTTGTTTGTTGTTGTCTACTGATGTCATAACATGGATTGATTATTTAGTATGATGAATGATATTGTCGTGTGAATTAAGAGTATGACAATGTCATTATGTTTTGAGATCACATTTATGACTATAGTGTTGTTGCATGTATGAGTAATGATCTAACTGAGGAGATTGATTGTAATACTTTAGTGAAATTGAATTATATGATATTATGAATATGTGAAGTATTGCGATGTAGTAATCCAGCGAGGGGATTACTTAAGTTGTCAATGCATTTATGTTAGGATATGATAGTATTCTTAATGCATTGATTTAATGATATGATCATGTTGTTGGTGTAAGCCCTAGAGGCCAATACTTTTGGTACTTGTATCGAATTATTTATTAATAAAAAAAAGCTTTTTCTTTATTATGTTTGTTTAATAAAGTCCCTAGAATAGATAGTTCGTTTAATGTATCAAGTGTGACTTAATCATGAGATCCCGTTAAATATAAGGAAACTATGCTTAAAGTATCCGTAGTCGAGCTTTGTTATGAAGTGGGATAACATTAAAGCATTAAGACTATTATGTATATAGACGGACGATCATATCTCATGGATCATGGATAAGGAATTATAAAGTCTTAAACATAGGTATGAATATTATGAGTAATATTTATACTCGATTGACCCGCTATGAGAATACCATATAGAATGTTATGCAAAGTGTTATAAGTTATTCTCATGGTGATAGTGGTGTATACCACACTTCGACCTGAAACCACTATGGACCATAGATGTAGAGTTGAGGGCTTTATTGCTGATCAAACATTGTCCGTAACATTGTCCGTAACTGGAAAAATATATTACAATGAGAGTGTTTATAAATAGGTTGATTTATTTTCTTCCTATTTACTTTCTTATTATTTTCATCTTTGTCCTCTCCATCTCATATTTGGGTTTGCCTTTTGCAGGGATTGATCAGTGCATTTTGATGCAAATTCTTCTACTATTCTACTTAGGCAACTCTATAGTTTATTCTATTATTTTTACTATTTTAGTGTGTTTTTATATTTAAGTTTATTTTTGGTTTTATTTTATTTTCGTACTCTATTTTCAGCATAAACAGTTATTTGATACCCTATTACTATGCAAATCATAACTTGAGCTACGAGAATCAAATTGATGCGTTCTAATATGCATTTGAAAGATGAGAGGATAAGCTAAACATTTCATGTTGAAGTCAGAAGCTGATTCGGAGTGAAGAAGGATAAAATAATTTGTTTTAAATCCAGACTTAATTAAAATAGTTAGTTTGGACCATTTTTTGTAATTTTCGGGTCGGTTACTATTAGGCCTGAATTCCCTTGCTCTATTTAAACAACTTAGTAGTTTTAGGATTTATCATTCAATATTCATGAAATAGAGAATAGGGCATATGAATATCATGGAGAGCTAATTTTCAAAGAGTTGATATGTTGTATTTGTATTCCACTTTGAGGTTTTTATTAATTTCAATTTAATTTCGATTTCTTTTCAATTCTTCCTATAAACTCGTTTGCTTAATCCGATTACTTTCGTTCTCTTAATTTAATTGTTTCTTATAGGATAGAGTTGATTAAATTCGATTGTATGTATGATCCTTAACTATAATCACGTTAGCGTAACTTTTTTGTTATCATGTTTGATTAAATCGTGTTTCCTTAATTCGTGTCTGCTTAAATCTGTTTGCGTAATTCGGAAGTTAGAAACATACATCATATAATACAAATTGCGCTTGTCAGTCAGTATTATAATCTAATGGGATTGAATCCTCTAGGGAGTTGAAATTATAAGAATCGATGATAAGTCGGAAATCGATGCAGTTGATTAGCTTATTTATCAATTTTGCTTTTTATCTTTAATCATCTTCGATTTAAGTTCTGAACCTTAAACCACACCCCCTTATTTTTATTTGTTTGGTTATAACATTCAAGAGTCATTATGATACGACATTCGAGTGTCACTTCCGTTTTACTACACTTTTAAACTCGTTTTTGACACGTGTGCGATAACGAATCAAATTGGCGTCGTTGTCGGGGACTCTTTGATAATATTAACTAATTTTAGAATCCTAGATTAAAGTCTTGTTAGTATTTTGTTTTGTTTTGTTTTGTTTTTTATAGATTTTCAGGGTCGCAGTAAAATGATGTAACTATCCCAGCAGCCTATCAAGCTACTTTTACGAATTGCTCCAAAAACATTCTAAAAAATCAGAAAAAATTCAAGAAATAGTAATCCCTTTGAAGAGACTTCTAAGGAATTTTAACCCTCAAAATCATAAATTCCTTTTTTATTTTATTTTATGTTTGTTTTCATATTCTCAATAAAAACAAAAAAAAATTGTAGATTCGTTATTTGATTTTTAGTCAAAATTTTGTAATTTTTAGATTTTATTTTAATCATTTTTTCATAGATTTTATTAGTCTGATTTTATAGTGATTTGATTTTGTGTCAATATTACTCTAATTTTGATTTTATCATTGATTTTATGTAATATTTGATAGTGATTTTATATGATTCTATATTAATTTGATTCTGATTTTGAATTTAATAATCATATCATGACTAATCAAAATAGAATCTTAAGAGAACTTGTGGTAGCTGATTCACTTTTTGTTGATTTCCCTTCTTTGCCTAATTTTGATGACACTTATACTTGTGATGTTTGTACTGATATTCACTTATGTTCAGTTTGTGCTGAAATTAAAGCTGCTTTACAGGTTGATATTTCTTCTGAGATTTCTACTAACAAAGTTGATGTTGCAGATCTAAATGTAGTTCATGTTGTCAAAATTTTACCATCCATTGAGCAACTATCTACTTTAGAGCTAAAGTCATTCTCTGCATTTTTAGAATTTAATGAAAATTTTCTTGTAATAATTTCATTTAAATTTGAATCTGAACAGGAACAAAATTTGTTACAAGTATTGAGGGAACATAAGAAGGCAATTGAATGGACCTTGGCTGACATTCCTGGTATTAGCTCATCAATGTGCATGAATTAGGTCTTGCTTGAAGATGGAGAAAAAGTAGTAAGGCATCCCCAAAGGCAGTTTGACCCCTTGATATTGGATGTTGTGAAAACTGATATCTATATTGTACCAGAGGACAAAAAGAATACCACTTTCATTTGTCCATTCGATACTTTCACCTATAGACGAATGTTTTTTGACCCATGAATAAAAAGGGAAAGCACTGATAAAAATTTCAAAATCAATTGACACCGTCTTAAGTTACTCCATGAGAGCCCCACTTTGGAAGAAGATAATGTAAAAGAGCTCTCTTTAAAAAATGATGTTTGTGTGGTTATTTATCCACCTTGACTCCTTGGATGTGTTCTTTCTTATCTCTATTCTCTCTTATTTTATATTTATGTTCTTTCATTGAGGACAATGTGTGTCTTAAGTGTAGGGGAGGGAATCATTTACTTGTGTGTTTCATTATTTTTCATTTACTTACTTGTTTTATTTTAGTTTTAAAATGGCATGTTTTTTCTGTGGTTTTCGGGTTCACTACGCCAAATAAGGGAAAAGAGGGCGCTTATTTTGGCCTATAACAGCGCTTTTAAGCGCCCTCTAATCTGGCGCTGGCATAGGTAAAGACAGCGCTTTGTTCTCCTGGAGAAAGCGCTGTCTAAAGTGGCCACATTATAGTGCGCTTTAAGAAAAAAGCGCCCTCTGGAGTGGTCCATAAAGGGACACCTTAGAGGGCGCTTTCTGGAAAAAGCGCCCTCTAAAGTTGTCAGTGTAAAGTGTTTAGAGGGCGCTTTCTGGAAGAAGCGCCCTCTAAAGTTGTCATTGTAAAGTGTTTAGAGGGCGCTTTCAGGAAAAAACGCCCTCTAAAGTTGTCAATGTAAAGTGTTTAGAGGGCGCTTTCAGGAAAAAGCGCCCTCTAAAGTTGTCAATGTAAAGTGTTTAGAGGGCGCTTTCTGGACAAAGCGCCCTCTAAAGTGTTAGTTATTTTAAAAAAATTTGTTTGAAAAACAGTGGATATATATTTAATTGGTAACCTGTTCGCATGCTGCAAAAGTGTAAAATTCATATTGATTTCATCCTTTAATCCAATGTTATACACCATTAATCCATTGACATATACAACATGAATCCATTTATATACAACATTAATCCTCCATATATACAACATTAATATATGATTCTTTGATCAACAATATACAACAACATATTCTCAAAGTACTACAATTAAGAGAATAAAACATAGCAACCAACACCCAGTGACCACTGTATCCAAAAGCTGTCTAGTAGTTCTAACCAATACTAAACAAAAACGCCCATCCACCCATGGTGGCAAACATGTTCTGTATATCCAAAAGCTGTCTAGTAGTTCTATCGCACATCCATACAAAATAAGGCTCAACCAAAACAACAAATGGCAGCATAAGTAGTCCCCTGCAAAAAGAACACGTCCAAATGCAAATAACACAGAACTGTCAAAAGGCGATTGAGCAACAAATAGTAAACAATGGCATAAAGTTAAATGACATAGCTAATATTACCTGAATTCCTGCATGGCTGTTAAGGTAAAAATCAAATTCCCTAGGGTGACAAACGCTGGTGTCTACCACGGTTCCTTTGACAATTTAGAACAACAAAATCAGCAAAACGTGATAAATTCAAATGATAATATATACCAGCTGCGTTGAGAAATATATTGAAAAAACCTGGCATAATATTTCCACTTCTATCGGTCTCTTTGGGGTTGACAGGAAAGAGACGGGTGTGATGTCTCTTTTGGACCACTACAAAAGTAACTTTAGGTAGATACCCATCCTCTATTGAGACACAAGCCTGATGAAAAAAAATTAAAAATTAAACGCAGAGAATTTAGTGGTGTATTTTATGAACGACAAAGTAACAAGAAATCAACTTTGAGAAGTCCTAAATTCTGCCTACAATACAGGGCTGCAAAGTTGATGCAACAAAAAACATATAACAATATATGGTAAGTACCTGTATCTCCGACCATATTTTTTCTTTGCCAACCTTCAAGTCCGGACTTCTCCAATTATCACATGTAATCGGAATATGTTGTCGAACAAGGAAACCAATGTAACTTGCCAACATTGAACCCTTATCTTTTGAAGATAGAATTGATATATGTTTAGATGGACATGTTCCATTGTCGTAGAGGGATACTTTCAAATATCCAGCATCATCATCTACGCGAATGAGGCTTGACGACAATAGAGCATCTCCATCTAAACAAATATCCAGCATCATCATTTTACCTGTAAAAAAGAAAACAATTAAAATCAGATGACAAATGTAAAAACAATTAAAATCATAAAAGTCATTTTACCTGTAATAAAGAAAACAATTAAAATCATTTGACCTGTACCTTTTTCACTAAGTTCTCTTTCTTTTCTTGGTTGGAATATGTTCTACATGTCTCTTAACAACACGGACGGTTGGATTGATCCAAATACCCTCATTATGATCATTTCTAATATATGAATCATTTGATATAATATTCTCATCTTGATCATTTCTGGTAAACGATTCAATCTCAACATCAATATCACCTTGATCTCCAGTGTTTTCATCAATTACTTTGTTGGAAAAAAGAACTATAGACCATTTCGTACTTTTCGGATCATTGACATAGAACACTTGTCTAGCTTGAGAGGCTAGAATAAAAGACTCATCTTTGTATCCCACCCTATTAAGATCCACTTGCAAAAATCCTGACTTATCCATTCGAATGCCGTTATTATTTTCAACCCACTTGCAACCAAATATAGGAATCTGAAACTTCTCATAATCAAACACCCAAATGCGCTCGATAACACCAAAATACGACAGATTTGCAAATTTGGGGTTTAAGTCCTTCACACTTGATATGTGCATTGCTTCAGCTACCACGGTGACACCACTATTCTGCATAGTACTTTTATCATCTTGTTCTTTGGTATAAAATGTGTATCCATTAATCGCGTATGCGCTATAAGAAAAAACATGGAAACTTGGACCATATGCTAAGCATCTCAACCTTTCTGTTATTGAAGCGGGATCTGAATAATACTTTGAATAAATATGATCCTTAAACCAAGGTATAAAACATCGATTGTGCTCTCGTACTATCCAATTTTCATTTCTATTGGGATTTAAACCTCGGAGAACATCCTTGTGAATTTCAACATACGGCTCAACCTCATTCTCATTGTGCAGAACATACAAATGCACTTGATCCCGTTCGACCCTTGATACTGCCACGATTTTATTTCCAATTAGATGTTTTCCTTCTTTCTTTTCGACAAGCTGAGACTTGGGGAGTCCGATTGACTGAACATTAGACAAATATTCAGTACAAAACTCAATCGCTTCTTCAACAATGTATCTTTCAACCATACAACCTTCTGGTCGACTTCGGTTCTTCACGTACCCTTTTAATATTTTCATATAACGTTCAACAGGGTACATCCATCTCATATAAGCTGGTCCACACAATTGTGTCTCTTTCACAAGATGAACAACTAGATGTACCATTATGTCAAAAAATGATGGAGGAAAAAACATTTCAAGCTCACACAAAGTAATAACGATTTCTTTTTGCAACATTGGTAAGATCGCAGGATTGATCACCTTACTGCAAATTGACTTGAAGAAAGAACACAACTTAGTTATAGAGCTTCTTACTTTTTCAGGAAGAATAGAACGTATACCTATTGGGAGAAAATGTTCCATTATAACATGGCAATCATGGGTCTTTAAACTCTTTAACTTGAGGTCTTTCATAGACACAAGTCTTCTAATATCTGAAGAGTACCCTTCTGGAACTTTAACTTCACTTAGAAACTTACACAATGTTTTTTTCTCCTTTCTAGATAGAGTATAAGCAGCAGGCGGTAGATATGTTCGTTTTCCTTTCTTCAAGGGTCCTAATTCAGTTCTTATTCCCATCGCTATCAAGTCCTTTCTTGCCTTAAGGCCATCCTTAGACTTTCCTTGTATATTGAGTAACGTGCCAATAACACTTTCAAATACATTTTTTTCAATATGCATAACATCAAGAAAATGTCTCACATACAAGGACTTCCAATACGGCAATTCAAAAAAAACTGACCTCTTCTTCCACCCACTTTTGACAAGTGTGTGGGCAAAAGGCTTGCCAAACTGAGTATCCAAATCTTTCACCTTTTCAAAAATTTGATCACCCGTCAATATAGGTGGAGCTCTGCCTTGTTCTGTCTCTCCATTGAACGCCTTTCTCCATCCACGGTAGTGATGATTTGAATTTAAGAATCTCCGATGACCGAGAAAGACATTCTTCTGACCAAACTCCAAGCGCTTCCAATCTGTTTTATCTTCACAAACAGGACACGCACATTGACCTTTTATGCTATACCCTGATAGATTTCCGTATGCTAGAAAATCATTAATTGTGCCAAACAACATCGCCCTCAAGTTGAAACTTTCTTTCCTATATCCATCATAAACCTCCACACCGGTCTCCCACAAAATCTTTAAATCTTCGATTAAGGGCTTCAAGTACACGTCTATGTCATTCCCTGGTTGTTTAGGTCCAGAAATCAACATAGACAAGATCATGTACTTACGCTTCATACATAGCCATGGACTGTGTGAGATACTCTGGATACCGTGTGGGTTCATTCCATCAGTAGATAATGCCAAGCGAAGGTTTCTTGATTCTTCTCCAAATTCAGGATAATCATTATCAATTTTCAACCACTGTGGTGAATCTGCCGGATGTCGATACTTTCCATCTATAATTCTTTCATCTGCATGCCAGGTCAAGTGTCTTGAATCGGTTTCACTACGAAACATGCGTCTAAATCTCGGAATAACAGGAAAATACCACAAGACCTTTGCTGGAGACAACTTGTTCTTATATCGCGAGACACCGCATTTAGGACACTCATTTAACGATGCATACTCATTTCGAAACAAAACGCAATCGTTTGGACATGCATGTATCTTATCATAGCTCATGCCAATAGAGCACAACATCTTTTTGGTCTCATATGTTCGATTGGGAAGAACATTATCCTCAGGAAGCATATCTTTCAAAAGGGCTAATAACTCTGTGAAACTTTTATCCGACCACCCATTGCCCGCCTTTAAGTTGTACAACTTTAATACCGCAGACAATCTTGTGAATTTAGTGCAACCATCATACAAAGGTTTCTCTGCATCACTTACCAACCTCTCAAACATTTCGGGACAATCCTTAAGATCTCCTTCAAGTGCTTCTGCAATCTCTTCAACTCGATCACAATCGTATGTATCTGCGCCACTGTAGTTTGAGGCATAGGTCGTACTATCCCCCGGTTCAACATTCTCGTTACTTTTCTCACCATGCAAATTCCAACATGTATAACTTCGATCAATTTCATGCCTCATTAGATGCGATGTCAACTGAACTGCGTCAACCCGTTTCCCATAACAACAACCCAAGCAAGGACATATCATTCTACTGGGGTCTTCGGCGTGCGCAACGGCAAACTTAACGAATTCTGATACCCCATTCTCGTACTCTCTCGACAATCGATTGGAAGACATCCATGTATTATCCATTACTAATTAGAATAAATAAAAAACAATTTCAGAAGAGTTCAAACACATTCGAACCTAGGTTTCTAATGATACTGGTGTTGACACAAAATCAGATGTTCATAGGTCGTATAACCCATTGCATCCGCAATCATGGTCACTAAAAACCAACCGTCAATTTCCTAGTGCATCCGCTATCATGGTCGAAACAAACGTAGAAGGAGGAAACGCGCAGTAATAAGGTAAAATAGAAATTGGGCAAAGCTAAAACAAAGCAATAACATAAAACCGTAATTGGGAAAAGCGTGTACCTTTGATTGGTAGAAGGAGGAAACGCGCATGTAGATCTAACAGAGGTGGAAGGAAAACGCCTCAGAACCCTAACATGAAAAAGAATGCTAATAACAGATAGTGAAATAACAAAACGCGCAGTATGTTATAATTTTAATGTTTACTAAAGGGGACATTAGAGGGCGCTTGTGGAAAAAAAGCGCCCTCTAAAGGGGGCCTAAGAGGGCGCTTATGAAAGCGCTCTCTAAGGCTTTCCAAAAGCGCTTTATAAACTGGAAATGTACATGGACTTAGAGAGCGCTTTTTCAAAAGCGCCCTCTAAGGGTAACCTTAGAGGGCGCTTTCACAAAAGCGCCCTCTATTGTTGTCCCTCCATTTTTTTTTGGCTTCACTTTAGAGGGCGCTTTGTTACAAAAGCGCCCTCTAAAGGGGGCCTAAGAGGGCGCTTCTAAAAGCGCTCTCTAAGGCTTTCCAAAAGCGCTTTATAAACTGGAAATGCACATGGACTTATAGAGCGCTTTTTTAAAAGCGCCCTCTAAGGGTAACCTTAGAGGGCGCTTTCTAAAAAGCGCCCTGTATTGTTGTCCCTCTATCTCCTCCTTATTTTTTCGCTTCACCTTAGAGGGCGCTTTATTACAAAAGCGCCCTCTAAAGTGCGCTGTCTATTCCAATTGTTCGCTCCTTATTTTTTCTCTTCACTTTAGAGTGCGCTTTTGTAATAAAGCGCCCTCTAAGGGGCGCTGTCTATTCCAGTTTTTGGCGTAGTGGTTGCAATTGTGAGTATTTTCTTTGTTCTCTTAATTAAAGAATTATGGTGTGATATGATTGATTCTTTTTATGCATTCTTAGTATGATATGTAGGACTAAACTCTAAATTGTACATCATTTGTAGTAGATCAATTAACCTTGTGAGATTTTGAGTTTTTTAATGGATAACATTAAAAAAAAATCATCTCTTTCTTTCTTGTGTGATTTCACTCATGTTTGTTAGTCTCTATAACTATGATATTTCATTCAAAAGTTGATCGAAAAAGAATATATATATATGTAGAAAAAGAAGAAAAAAATAGAAAAAAACTGGAAAAATCAAAGAAGGACGTCATTACATATTCCTTCTGAAAAAGAAAAAGAAAAAAGAAAAAGATAAAAGAGAAGAAAAATAGAGGAAAAGTTATTATTTGAAAGTGGGTGAATGTAGTTCGACTCCCACAAGTTTTTTCATGTCTCTTTTCTCCCTTTGAATCTTAGCCTAGTATCCTGTAAGATTTATCTCACTCATACCCTGACCAAGTTACAACCTAATAAAAGTCTTTTTGATCTTTATGTGCATGTAATTCAACTATGGATGTTAGAGTCTTTTCACGCTTATGGTAGTGCTAATTTTCATATTGTGCTTTTAGTGTAAACAGTCAACCTAAACACTTAAGAGTTGAGTGAATTTTATCTTGTGAGGATCTTGCTGCTTCTGATGTACTCTTTGGTAATCTATTTTTCGTATTTGCTTTGAATGTCACAAAATAGTTACTTATTATTGTCATTTTCTAGAAACTTAGACTTAGAATTTTGTTTGCACTTTGTATCCTGAGAACCTTTGGAATTTCATGTTTTGTTTTGCTCTTGTTTTTTCGTTTTAAGTTTGGAATTTATAATTTTGCTCGAAGTGCAAAAGTGCAAGTGTGGGGGAATTTGATCACTGCATTTTGATATACATTCTTCTACTATTATACTTAGGCAACTTTATAGTTTAATATATTATTTTTACTATTTTTGTGTGTTTTTATATTTAAATTTATTTTTTCCTTTATTTTATTTTCGTACTTTATTTTCAGCATAAACAGTTATTTGATACCTTGTTATTATATCGATCATAACTTGAGCTACGAGAATCGGATTGATGAGTTCTAATATGCGTTGGAAAGCTTAGAGGATAAGCTAAAAGTTTAATGTTGAAGTCAGAAGCTGATTAGGAGTGAAGAAGGGTAAAATAATTCATTTTAGTTCTAGACTTAATTAAAATAGTTAGTTTGGGCAAGTTTTTGTAATTTTTGGGTCGGCTACTATTAAGCCTGAATCCCCTTGCTCTATTTAAACAACTTGGTAGTTTTAGGATTTATCATTCAGCATTCATGAAATAGAGAATAGGGCATACAAATACTATAGAGAGCTAATTCCCAAAGAGTTAATTTGTTGTATTCAGATTCCACTTTGAGGTTTTTTATTAATTTCAGTTCAATTTCGATTTCTTTTCAATTCTTCCTATAAACTCATTTTCTTAATCCAATTACTTTTGTTTACTTAATTCGATTGTTTCTTATAAGATAGAGTTGATTAAATTCGATTTTTGTATGATCTTTAACTGTAATCACATTAGTGTAGCTTTTTCGTTATCGTGTTTGATTAAGTCGTGTTTGCTTAATTCGCGTCTCCTTAAATCTGTTTGCTTAATTGAGAAATTAGGAACATACATCATATAATACCAATTATGCTTGTCAGTCGATATTATAATCGAATGGGATCGAATCCACTATGGAATTGAAATTATAAGAATCGATGATAAGTCGGAAATAGATACAATAGTTTAGCTTATTTATCAATATTATTTTTCCCTTTAATCATCTTCGATTTAAGTTCTGAACCTTAACCCCCCCCCCCCCCACATTCTTTTATTCGTTTGGTTATAACATTCCAGAGTCCTTGTGATACGACATTCGAGTGTCGCTTCCGTTTTACTATATTTTTAAACTCGTTTTTGACCCGTGTGTGACAACGGATCAGGGATCATCAAGCACCTCTTTGTTGGTGTTTTACCTTTGTGTTTATATGTTCATTACTCATCTAACCACTAATCAAAATAGCAAAAATATGTCTTGTTTTCTTTAAGTTTATTGTGCAAGGTATGGCTTTTCGTCAAGAGCATCAAGCATGGTTCCTCAGTTAGGTTTTCTTTGATTCCTCCATAAAGTGTGTTCTACCATTAATTCTCAAGAGGATATCTCTCAAAGCATGATCTCTAAGATCCTCAAGCATCCTTCAATCTCATTTTGATCAAGGGTGTCTCAATTCTATGTCTTATTTCTCAAGAGAAGTCAAATGTTCGTGTGTTTATTTCCATGCCTTCTTCAATAAGTCACTTAAAACTTTGACCAACTCAATCAAGATACATTCAAATACATCTTATTTTAAGTTCATATGATCATCCATGTACCTTGAAATGCAAGAAAAGTCTAATTGCACAAGTTTATTCCAAGAGGTCTGACCAAAAAGTCAACACTTGAAGTCAAAGTTCAAAGGATCACAACTCCTTCAATTCTCAATATTTTTGAATGCTTATTTTTGCATATGACTCTTCACATTCTTATCTAAAATTTATCTTTACATGACAAGAGCCAATTATACTTGGAGTATCATCAAAATTTTGAAGACATCATAGGTCTTTTGTGGACTTAGTGAAATTTGACCTATTTTTAAATGACTTTTCCTCAACTTTCAAGGTTCATAACTTCTTCAATTTTCAACATTTAAGACTGAATATTTTTGTACAATATCAATAGTGATACCCTCTACAAGTTTGCTTCGAGGATCAAAGTCAAATTATGCTTGTTAGTACATGGAATTATTTGAAACATTACAGGTCATTTTCAGCCACTTAGGACTTAGAATTTTCTAAGTAACATTACCATATTTTCATGCCTACTTCAACATGTCATAACTTTGTGCTCAAGCATCCAAATGCAACTTTTCTTGGCACATTATGATCTTTCATATGTGTAGCACCTCAAATTTTGACCTCCCATTTGTTTATACATTTTATTTTTTAGGTCATTAATATTGCATTCACATTGCATAGTCCATTACATCTCATCAGTCAAGATTGGTCAGGAGATTCAACTGTGCAAGAGAGCAAGAGCATTTTCCATGAGATGAAAACCCTATGGTGGCTCCAATGAGCTTACATGACCCAAGGATCATTTGGAAGCAACTACGTCAAGTGTTGAAAGCTCAGAGTCCACAGTGCATGTCCAAGTCATCTGAGGCCCATAAAAGTCAACTGCAAAGTCAATTGTGGATTTGGAGGTGGGAAGTGATCAGAGATACTTCATTCATGTTCAAACAAGTCTCATTTGACATTTCAAACACTCACATTGAAGAATTTGAAGTCAAGTCAAAAATTTCCCAAAATAGAAAGTGACCCATAATTTGAAATTTCCAAAAATGGAAAGGTTTTGGACCAACTTCAACTCAACTTTCCAACATCAAAGAAGCTTCAAATGAAATTTTTTCCAACATGAAAGTTGAAGATCTTTCTCTCCCATTTCCAAAAAGTCCAAGATCATGGATTTATGATGTGTGGTTGAGGAGTTATGATCCAATCATGGGAAAGTATGCTTAAAAATTCAGATGGCCATATCTTTTGAACCAAGGCTCCAAATTTGGTGGTTCTTTTTGCATTTTGTTCCTCATGACATGCACTTTCCAAATATCTCATTACATGGCATGGAATTCCTTTGCATGATCATATGCTCATTCATGAAGTTTTTGAAGGAAAATTATTAAAATCAATTTGGTTGATCATATGCATGAAATACCAATTCCAAAGTGTGCATGGGCTATTTTTAAGTGGATTTGGGCCAGCTTTGGGTACTTTTCACGCATGCATCTCATGCATGAGGTGAAAACACAAATTTGTGATACACCTTATAACTTGCTAATCCCATTTAGTTTTGGCATAAGCATGTTTTCAGAATCATTAACAAAGCATATATAAGGATAATTGCAACTGCATTTGTGATTAACAACACTTTCAGATCTAGATTTTGGAAATTGATCAAATTTTTCTCACAAAAAAGAACTTCCAACTTTCTCACATAAAGACCATTTCTCTTGTTGGAATCATGATCATGAAGTGTTTCTGAGGAGATTTGAACGTGAATTTGGAGGAATTCGTGCCAGTTTTGACCACACATGAAGCTTGAAGCATTAATGGAATTTTCAAATTCAACTGGATTCAAACGTGTTTGAGCTTCAATCTCACCATCAATCATCTCAACAAGCATTGTAGAGGAGCTTTGGACCATTGCTGAGCCTTGTAGCACGAGTTTCCACTTGCTGTTCTTCAAGAGGTCAAGTTTCGATCTCACTTATTCTCAAATTCATGGTTATATTTGTGTATATCTTTGTTTGGTGATGATTCTGGTAGAAAAATCAAGTGAAATGGTGCATTATTCATGAAGTTATGTGTGTTTGAAAGTTTGATGTCCAATTTTATTTTCTTCAATTTGAGCTTGTTGTGATGAATTAGGACTAAATGCTTGTTGATCCATGATCTCCATGAAAAATGTTGTATGTTGATGTATTCATTTGGAATTTCTGGAAAAAAATTCTGGAAAACGCATGAAGATTGCTATTGTTCATCTTCTTCCTCATGAAGAAGATGAAGTTCATGATTTGGCAACGGTTTCATGCATTGGCCACGGTTTCCTGGTTTTTGTCCATGCTGGCTTAGGGTTTCACCATGATTGGTCCATGTGCGCGCTTGCCTTGCAGATCTATTGGTCCATGTTGTTTGACTGGGCGCTGACTGGACGTCCCAGTCATTAATGAAACGGTGCGTTTTAGCACCTGGCGCGCCACACTTTTGAATCCACACCGGATTCGATTCCTGGCGAAGGAACTTTTTCAAATTGCCTTATATTTTCTTGTTTTCCCTCCACATTTCCAATGCCATGATCATCTTGATTTTTATTTTTTCCATCAACTTAGAAAAATCATATTAAATTGAAAAATGCATCAATTCATCTCCAATTTTTTGCTAATTGTTCCTTGGTTTGTCTATTTTTTAATGATCGTGATTTCCAAAATTGTGCATGGCTGGATTTTATTTGGTGCTAGGTTATGTGATCATGTATCCATTTGTGACCTTGTCTTGCTTATCTTGTTGTGAAATGCTTGTTTTTAGTCCAATGAACTTGAAATTTTGCATGTTGATTCTAGACACATTGATGGACATTTTGGTTTTGGTTTGACATTTTTCTCAATTACCATTTTTGTTTTATGCTTGTGTTTGCATGGTGTGACAATTTGTGTCACACCTTTGGTTGTCTAACTTGTACAATGTGATTTCCATGCCAAATGATCTCCAATGTTTCTGATTTTTTGTGTGATGGATGTTGTGGATGTCTTGATTGCTCATGAAGTTTTCCAGAATTATTTGAATCATTTCTGTTTTGATTGAGAATTTTCATTCATGATGATCATTTGGATGCCTTGAATTGGTCTTTGACTTATCTTGCACATGAAATGGACTTGCTTATTGATTATGATTTGGTCCTTTTTAGGATTTGTTCTTGAGTAAATAAAAATGCTTTGTGTTGAGTTTGAGGTTCTGTTTTGGATTTTTGATCCTCTTTTGACCCTAGGCCTTGACCTAGTGGTTTGTTACTCACCATCTGAGTTGTGATTTCAGGTTCAAGTGTGCATCTCCATGATTGATGTTGCTCCTTCATTTGAGCTTGATTATTGGTTATTGTTGGCTAACATTTGCTTGTTTTATAGGCTTTGAGAACAATTCACTTGTGCTTATGGTTTATGTGTTGCATATTGGGTTGTTTGTCTGTTATTGATTGTTGTCTGTTTGTCTGGATTTTGTACTGATTGGTTTAGATGTTTCCACAGGTACTTAAGTTGCTTTAAGCTCATTTGAACTTTGCTTTGCTTGCTTGTGGTTGGCATACCACTGAGGTATAATTCCTTGATCTTCATGTAGTCTCGAAGACCTGTCATGTTACTTTGGCAGGCACCTGTCTGAAGCCCTCCTTAAGAGGCAATGTTTGTGGTTGTTTAATTTTGTGCCAAGCAGGTAAAGTCCTCTTGAGAGGCAATTGGCAGATAAAAGAGATGTGCAATCCATCCCCTGCTATTCAGTTGTGTCATTCACTTTTCTCACACACCATGTGTTGATGCATCTTGAATAAGAACCCAAGATCTTGTTGTGTCAGTCATGTGGAGAAAAGTTCCCTCATTCTGAACTCCCACACTTTCTATTTTGAGTCAAGCTCTCCCAGGCCAGGGATAAGAGCTATGAGGCATAACCCTCATCTCCCATTTCATCTGCTTCACCCTAACTCTCAATGTTAGGGTTAAGAGCTAAAAACACCCCATTCCAGTTGGCTCGTTTCTACAGCCTAGCCTTGTGTGAGCCAATTGTTTGCATATAGTGTGTGTGCTTGCTTTATTGTGCTTGTACTTGTTTGATTGTGCTGTTTAGGCTAGCTTGCTTCCTGTGCGAGTTAGGATAGAGACCTCAACTTATGGATCGTATGCATGACAACTTCTAGGCTCGAGTCGTAGTCTCCCTAGTAGCTTGTTATCTCCCTAGTCTCTGGTTAGGATAGAAGTTCTTTCCCTGTTTAGGGGAACTACGTCGCCCTGATCCTCATACCAGATGAGGTACGTAGGCAGGAGATGAGTTGATCTCTCCGGGCGCCCTTTGTCTTTTTCAACCCTTTGTGTGTGTTTGGAGTCTGACGTAAGTCCAGCGATTGGCAGTCGGTTTCCTGTGTGTGTTTGCTTGTTGGAGTCTGACGTAAGTCCAGCGATTGGCAGTCAGTTTCCTGTGTGAGTTTGGAGTCTGACGTAAGTCCAGCGATTGGCAGTCGGTTTCCTGTGTGTGTTTGTTGGTTCGGAGTCTGATGTAAGTCCAGCGATTGGAATTCGGTTTCCATGTTTGCCCATTTGTGTGGAGTCTGACGTAAGTCCAACGATTGGCAGTCGGTTTCCTGTGTGCGTTTTGTTTGGCGTGTGTTAGCCGAGCTACGAGTGCTCTGATTCTTCTATGGTCAGAGAAGATACGTATGCATAGGATGCGACATCCTAGCGAGCATGTTTCCCCTGTCCCGAACTACGTCGACTCTGATGTCTGTGCTTGATAGACTATGTAGGCCCAGGATGCGATATCCTGCTGAGTCCCGTTTCTTCCGTCTTTCTGTGTTTCCTTCCAGCCTTGTGCAGTGTTTGAGCAGTCTTTAGCAACCTTTCTTCTATTCTTTCTGAGCGTGGATCCCGTCGAGTACGACGGATGCGTAGGGGTGCTAATACCTTCCCTTCGCATAATCGACTCCCGATCCCATATTTCTCTGGTCGTGAGACCATGTCTTTTCCAGGTTTACTTCGAGCGTTTCTCTGGCAATGTTTTTGTTTTTGTGACTTTCTTGAACTCTTTTTCTAAAATAAAGCATTAAACATGCAGAATTGATCTTACGGACTCCACTATAAACAGTTCTGTTATGGCTCAGTATGATTTCAATAATCCCATCTACCAAGCTGAAGAGGAGAGTGAAGAAGATTGTGAACTCCCTAAAGAACTGGTCAGATTATTGAAGCAGGAGGAAAGGGTCATCCAACCTCATCAGGAGGAGTTGGAGATTATCAACCTTGGTACTGAGGACACCAGAAGAGAGATCAAGATCGGGGCTGCTTTGAAGGAAGATGTCAAGAGAGGGCTGATTGAGATGCTGAGAGAATGTGTGGAGATATTCGCCTGGTCGTATCAAGATATGTCGGGGTTGGATACAGATATTGTGGTGCACAGGCTACCTCTCAGAGAAGATTGTCCTTCAGTCAAGCAGAAGCTGCGCAGAACTAGTCCCGATATGGCGGTCAAGATCAAGGAAGAGGTTCAGAAGCAGTTGGATGCGGGTTTCCTGTCAGTTACTAATTATCCCCCGTGGGTGGCCAACATCGTTCCCGTGCCGAAGAAGGACGGTAAAGTCAGGATGTGTGTCGATTACCGGGATTTAAACAGAGCTAGTCCGAAAGATGATTTCCCATTACCTCACATCGATGTATTGGTTGATAACACTGCTCAATCCTCGGTTTTCTCTTTCATGGACGGTTTCTCTGGTTATAATCAGATCAAGATGGCGCCAGAGGACATGGAAAAGACGATATTCATTACACCTTGGGGCATGTTCTGCTATAAGGCGATGCCGTTTGGGCTGAAGAATGCCGGTGTTACCTATCAGAGGGCTATGACGACTCTCTTTCATGACATGATGCACAAAGAGATTGAAGTGTGCGTGGATGATATGATTGCGAAGTCGCAGACGGAAGAGGAGCACCTGGTGAATTTGCAGAAATTGTTTGAAAGGCTGAGAAAATTCAAACTGAGGCTGAATCCAAACAAGTGTACGTTTGGTGTGAGATCCGGTAAGCTGTTGGGTTTCATTGTCAGTGAGAAAGGGATTGAGGTTGATCCAGCGAAAGTCAAAGCTATTCAAGAAATGCCTGAACCGAAAACTGAAAAGCAGGTTCGTGGGTTTTTAGGGAGATTGAACTACATTGCACGGTTTGTATCTCACCTAACTGCCACGTGTGAACCGATATTCAAATTGCTAAGGAAGAATCAAGCAATCAGGTGGAAGGATGACTGTCAGAAAGCTTTTGAAAAGATAAAAGAGTATTTACAGAAACCTCCAATCCTTGTACCTCCAGTTCCTGGGAGGCCTCTGATAATGTACCTGTCAGTGACTGAGAACTCGATGGGGTGTGTATTGGGACAGCATGACGAGTTTGGTCGAAAAGAGCATGCCATATACTACCTTAGCAAAAAGTTTACCGACTGTGAAGTAAGATATTCGCAGCTCGAGAAAACTTGTTGTGCTTTGGCCTGGGCTGCTCGCCGACTGAGACAGTGTATGTTGAACCATACTACCTTATTGATTTCTAAGATGGATCCAGTGAATTACATCTTTGAGAAGCCGACTCTCACCGGGCGTGTTGCTCGTTGGCAGATGATTTTAACAGAGTATGATATCCAATACACATCACAGAAGGCCATCAAAGGTAGTATTTTGTCAGACTACCTTGCCGAGCAACCTATCGATGATTATCAGCTGATGATGTTTGAATTCCCTGATGAAGACATCATGTATCTGAAGATGAAAGATTGTGAAGATCCTCTTGTCGAGGAAGGACCGGATCCTGATGACAAGTGGACATTGATGTTTGATGGGGCTGTGAATGTGAATGGCAACGGTGTTGGGGCAGTGCTCATTAATCCAAAAGGTGCTCATATACCTTTTTTCTGCCAGACTGACTTTTGATGTCACCAACAACGAGGCTGAGTATGAGGTTTGTATCATGGGGATTGAAGAAGCCATCGATCTAAGGATCAAAACTCTTGACATTTATGGAGATTCCGCTCTAGTGATTATCCAAGTCAATGGAGATTGGAATACTCACCAGCCGCATTTGATTCCTTATCGAGATTACACCAGAAGGATCCTGACTTTCTTCAAGAAAGTAAAGTTGTATCACGTACCCCGAGATGAAAATCAGATGGTTGATGCCTTGGCTACTTTGTCTTCTATGATCAAAGTCCATTGGTGGAATCATGTGCCACATGTTGCGGTGAATCGACTCGAGAGGCCTGCGTATGTGTTTGCAGCCGAGTCTGTTGTTGATAAGAAGCCGTGGTACTATGATATCAAGAATTTCCTCAAGAGTCAGGAGTATCCTGAAGGTGCATCGAAGAATGACAAGAAAACCCTGAGAAGGCTAGCTGGAAGCTTTTATTTGAATCAGGATGATATGCTGTACAAGAGGAACTTTGACATGGTGCTGCTCAGATGCGTGGATAGACACGAAGCAGACATGTTGATGCAAGAAGTGCATGAAGGATCGTTCGGTACCCATGTTGGTGGTCATGCAATATCCAAGAAGTTGTTGAGAGTCGGTTATTACTGGATGACTATGGAATCCGATTGTTTCAAATACGCTCGGAAATGCCATAAGTGTCAAATCTATGCTGATAAGGTGCATGTACCACCAAGTCCTCTGAATGTCATGAATTCACCTTGGCCGTTCGCGATGTGGGGCATTGATATGATTGGGAAGATTGAGCCTACTGCTTCCAACGGACATCGCTTCATCCTAGTTGCGATTGATTACTTCACCAAGTGGGTGGAAGCAGCTTCCTATGCTAATGTTACCAAGCAAGTGGTTGCCCGGTTCATTAAGAAGGAAATCATCTGTCGTTATGGGGTTCCTGAGAGAATCATTACGGATAATGGTTTGAATCTCAATAACAAGATGATGAAAGAGCTTTGTAAAGATTTCAAGATTGAACATCACAATTCTTCTCCTTACAGACCAAAGATGAATGGTGTTGTAGAGGCGGAAAACAAGAATATTAAGAAGATTGTGCAGAAGATGGTCGTGACGTACAAGGATTGGCATAAGATGTTGCCTTTCACTTTGCATGGGTACCGTACTTCAGTACGTACGTCGACCGGGGCAACCCCTTACTCCCTTGTGTATGGTATGGAAGCAGTCCTACCAGTTGAAGTGGAGATCCCTTCTCTGAGAGTCTTGCTGGATGTTAAGCTTGACGAAGCCGAGTGGATTCGAACAAGGTTTAATGAGTTGAGCCTTATCGAAGAGAGGCGGTTAGCAGCTATTTGCCAAGGGCAGTTGTATCAGAGAAGGATGAAGAGAGCCTTTGATCAGAAAGTGCGTCCTCGAAGCTATCAGACTGGTGATTTAGTTTTGAAGAGGATCTTTCCTCCCGGTACAGATAACAGGGGCAAATGGACTCCTAATTATGAAGGTCCGTATGTTGTTAAAAAGGTTTTCTCTGGTGGAGCCTTGATGCTTACAACTATGGATGGTGAAGATTTTCCGTCCCCTGTTAACTCAGATGTAGTCAAAAAATACTTCGCATAAATTGACCCGCTGGACAAAAAGAATAAAAGAGTCCAGGCAAAAAAAGGCATCCCGGCGAACCAAGAAAAATAAAAAGGTTCGGGCAAAAGTTAGGGATAAAGAATAAAAAGAATTTGTACACCCGGTAAGTCGAAAACCCGCAAGGGCGGCTTAGGCAAAAATGGGTATCCCGGTGGATTGAAAACCTGAAAGGGCGATCCAGGCAAAAGAGGGATTAAAGCGAAGACTACAGTCTGAGTTATCTGTACTTCATCGCGCTTCATTGTTTACTATCTCGAAGGATAGGATCGGTCCAGTCATTCTTCTCAGAAAGCAAGGAAGTTGAGGAGAAATTGATGATCTGTGAGTCATAACAGAATTGGGAAATAGTGGATGCCGTATTCACATTGCCATTAGGATAGATTTTTCCTTTTGGGCGCAATTACCTCTTCCTAGGAATTGCTTCCTGATGTATTTGCCTTTTCAAGCCCATTTTCAATCAATAAAAGTCATTATTCAGATAAATTGCTCTCTTGTTTTTATTTTTACTGTTTTGTTTGCAAAAAAGTCCGAATTTTTGATAAACATTGCATATAAAAACATGAAGGCTAGACAATAACGTGCAGAAAGATAAAACATTTGAAAATCATTTTGAAGGTTGAGTACACTTGAGTGTATCTTGTCCATGCAATCCCCTGGGGCATGTATGTCTTGTTGGTTGCAGGTTATCACCTTTGGTTCCTGGCTGAAGCAGATAAGCCACGGTTTGTTCAGGGATGTCGTCAGCACTGTCCTATAGTGTGAGAGGATGGGGATCTTCCCCAGCAGATGAAGCAAGTTCAGGACTTGTCTACCCAGCATAGTCAAGATCAGGGATTCCTCAGCAGGATTGAGGATGTTTCCCCAGCAGGCTTGGAAGTGGCTGTTTC
Organism: Lathyrus oleraceus; assembly: GCF_024323335.1. Classification (NCBI taxonomy): domain Eukaryota; kingdom Viridiplantae; phylum Streptophyta; class Magnoliopsida; order Fabales; family Fabaceae; genus Lathyrus; species Lathyrus oleraceus. The sequence goes on along the minus strand of NC_066582.1, from coordinate 64,597,313 downwards.
CCCAAGCAAGTCTGAAAGCTATTATAACTGTTCTTCCCCGGCAGAAGCGTTTGTGGGTAGTGTGTCCCTCAGCAGCAAGTTCAAAGGCTATTCTATCCCCAGCTAGTCTGAAGGTTGTTAGTCCCCACTGAGTCTGAAGGATGTTGTATCCCCAGCGGAGGTATCAATGAGTAGTTTATTTCTCAGCAGTCGGGTATGAAGTACTGTAATCCTCAGCAGGGTTGTGAATGCCTTTCCCCCATCAGGGTTGTGAATGTTTTCCCCTAGCAGATCTCCCCAGCAAAGGTTTGTGTTGATAGTTTTCCCCGGCGAGTTCCCCAAGTGGATCAGGGTCGGTGAAAATTATCCCCAGTAGAGTTTATCCTACCTGTAGATTGGCCGTTATCCTCAGCAGAGGTGAGCATTGGTTGTTTCCCTAGCGGAGTCCCCAAGTGGATTGGATTCGGTGAAGGTTGTCCCCGGTGGGATCCTTTCTCCAGCAGCAGTGCTATTCCCTAGCCAGAGACTCCCCAGTTGAGTTGGTTTCTCTGTCGTCCCCAGAGTATCAGATCAGCAAGGCACCCCCGGCAGTGCGTCTCCCCACAGAGTTGGAGAATCTAATCAGAAGTGTGCACTCAGAGGAGCGACCATTTGCTTCCCAGCAGGAGTTCTCATCATTTTGTATCTTGCATGTAGTAAACATTGCATCCTCAAACCGCATAGCATTTCCATTCAATATGGAGCATTACGCCATAGAAAAATTCAAACATATGCATTCATGTGTTAAACCTAATCAGACCATATCCCCGGCAGAGGAGGATCATTGTTCAACATCTGTGCGGCACACTTGCTACAGTTGCTCTTGACAGACAGCATTCAGGATTGATATCCCCAAAGAGGTTATTTCCTCACCCACCCGTGGAAGGAAAGTTTGATTCTCCCCAATGAGATCCCCAACAAGTGTTTAGCCTTGCCTTGACATATGTAGATGTCATCCCTGTGATACCGGTAAGTGTCATGTCAGCACCCGTGTGTGTTCTTTCTTTGGTGTCGGTAAACACCATTGTTTCGATGTCGGTAAACATCGAGTCTCACTCCAGTCATCGGTAAATGTCTGGTCGTCCTTTGTTTTGGTGTCGGTAACATCATCTTTCGATGTCGATAAATATCGAGTCTCACTCCAGTCATCGGTAAATGTCTGGTCGTCCTTTTTTTTGGTGTCGGTAAACATCATCTTTCGATGTCGGTAAACATCGAGTCTTTCGCCCAGTCATCGGTAAATGTCTGGTTTTGCTTCACTTCTGTACGCATCACCTTTCGATGTCGGTAAACATTGTATCCTTTCCCATTCATCCGTTGATGTCTGGTCACCTCTCCGTTGGTCTCGATAAACGTTGAGTTTTTCCTATTCGTCCGTTGACGTCTAGTTGTATTCCTTTCTCCCATTCATCCGTTGATGTCTGGTCACCTCTCCGTTGGTGTCGGTAAACGTTGAGTTTTTCCCATTTCGTCCGTTGACGTTTGGTTGAGTCTTCCCAGTTCATCCGTTGATGTCTGGTCACCTCTCCGTTGGTGTCGATAAACGTCGAGCTTCTCCCGTTCGTCCTTTGACGTATGGTTGTATTTCTTTCTCCCAGTCATCCGTTGATGTCTGGTCACCTCTCCGTTGGTGTTGATAAACGTTGAGTTCTTCCCATTCGTCCGTTGACGTCTGGCGGTACCTTTTCATTGATAAAAATAAAAATCCCCGGTGATAAATATCAGATCCCAGTGGAAGTTGTCCTTGGTGGACAGTCTGTTCTTGGATCCCCGCAGAGTGCAAATTTCTACGGTTCTTTGGTATTCAATCCCTGTGTACCTTGAGGGTCTGACAGTCGTCGCTCTCATCCGTTCAGGTTCCCAGTTGATTGAATAGGGGAAGCTGTAGCACCTCAAATTTGCACCTCCCATTTGTTTATACATTTTATTTTTTAGGTCATTAATATTGCATTCATATTGCATAGTCCATTACATCTCATCAGTCAAGACTGGCCAGGAGATTCAACTGTGCAAGAGAGCAAGAGCATTTTCCATGAGATGAAAGCCCTATGGTGGCTCCAATGAGCTTACATGACCCAAGGATCATTTGGAAGCAACTTGGTCAAGTGTTGAAGGCTCAGAGTCCACAGTGCATGTCCAAGTCATCTGAGGCCCATAAAAGTCAACTGCAAAGTCAACTGTGGATTTGGAGGTGGGAAGTGATCAGAGATACTTCATTCATGTTCAAACAAGTCTCATTTGACATTTCAAACACTCACATTGAAGAATTTGAAGTCAAGTAAAAAATTTCCCAAAATAGAAAGTGACCCATAATTTGAAATTTCCAAAAATGGAAAGGTTTTGGACCAACTTCAACTCAACTTTCCAACATCAAAGAAGCTTCAAATGAAATTTTGTCCAACATGAAAGTTGAATATCTTTCTCTCCCATTTCCAAAAAATCCAAGATCATGGATTTATGATGTGTGGTTGAGGCGTTATGATCCAATCATGGTAAAGTATGCTTAAAAATTCAGATGGCCATATCTTTTGAACCAAGGCTCCAAATTTGGTGGTTCTTTTTGCATTTTGTTCCTCATGACATGCACTTTCCAAATATCTCATTACATGGCATGGAATTCCTTTGCATGATCATATGCTCATTCATGAAGTTTTTGAGGGAAAATTATTAAAATCAATTTGGTTGATCATATGCATGAAATACCAATTCCAAAGTGTGCATGGGCTATTTTTAAGTGGATTTGGGCCAGCTTTGGGTACTGTTCACGCATGCATCTCATGCATGAGGTGAAAACACAAATTTGTGATACACCTTATAACTTGCTAATCCCATTTAGTTTTGGCTTAAGCATGTTTTCAGAATCATTAACAAAGCATATATAAGGATAATTGCAACTGCATTTGTGATTAACAACACTTTCAGATCTAGATTTTGGAAATTGATCAAATTTTTCTCTCAAAAAAGAACTTCCAACTTTCTCACACAAAGACCATTTCTCTTGTTGGAATCATGGTCATGAAGTGTTTCTGAGGAGATTTGAACGTGAATTTGGAGGAATTCGTGCCAGTTTTGACCACACATGAAGCTTGAAGCATTAATGGAATTTTCAAATTCAACTGGATTCAAACATGTTTGAGCTTCAATCTCACCATCAATCATCTCAACAAGCATTGTAGAGGAGCTTTGGACCATTGCTAAGCCTTATAGCACGAGTTTCCACTTGCTGTTCTTCAAGAGGTCATGTTTCGATCTCACTTATTCTCAAATTCATGGTTATATTTGTGTAGATCTTTGTTTGGTGATGATTCTGGTAGAAAAATCAAGTGAAATGGTGCATTATTCATGAAGTTATGTGTGTTTGAAAGTTTGATGTCCAATTTTATTTTCTTCGATTTGAGCTTGTTGTGATGAATTAGGACTAAATGCTTGTTGATCCATGATCTCCATGAAAAATGTTGTATGTTGATGTATTCATTTGGAATTTCTGGAAAAAATTTCTGGAAAACGCATGAAGATTGCTATTGTTCATCTTCTTCCTCATGAAGAAGATGAAGTTCATGATTTGGCAACGGTTTCATGCATTGGCCACGGTTTCCTGGTTTTTGTCCATGCTGGCTTAGGGTTTCACCATGATTGGTCCATGTGCGCGCTTGCCTTGCAGATCTATTGGTCCATGTTGTTTGATTGGGCGCTGACTGGTGACTGGACGTCCCAGTCATTAATGAAACAGTGCCTTTTAGCACCTGGTGCGCCACACTTTTGAATCCACACCGGATTCGATTCCTGGCGAAGGAACTTTTTCAAATTGCCTTATATTTTCTTGTTTTCCCTCCACATTTCCAATGCCATGATCATCTTGATTTTTATTTTTTCCATCAACTTAGAAAAATCATATTAAATTGAAAAATGCATTAATTCATCTCCAATTTTTTGCTAATTGTTCCTTGGTTTGTCTATTTTTTAATGATCATGATTTCCAAAATTGTTCATGGCTGGATTTTATTTGGTGCTAGGTTATGTGATCATGTATCCATTTGTGACCTTGTCTTGCTTATCTTGTTGTGAAATGCTTGTTTTTAGTCCAATGAACTTGAAATTTTTGCATGTTGATTCTAGACACATTGATGGACATTTTGGTTTTGGTTTGACATTTTTCTCAATTACCATTTTTTGTTTTATGCTTGTGTTTGCATGGTGTGACAATTTGTGTCACACCTTTGGTTATCTAACTTGTATAATGTGATTTCCATGCCAAATGATCTCCAATGTTTCTGATTTTTTGTGTGATGGATGTTGTGGATGTCTTGATTGCTCATGAATTTTTCCAGAATTATTTGAATCATTTCTGTTTTGATTGAGAATTTTCATTCATGATGATCATTTGGATGCCTTGAATTGGTCTTTGACTTATCTTGCACATGAAATGGACTTGCTTATTGATTATGATTTGGTCCTTTTTAGGATTTGTTCTTGAGTAAATAAACATGCTTTGTGTTGAGTTTGAGGTTCTGTTTTGGATTTTTGATCCTCTTTTGACCCTAGGCCTTGACCTAGTGGTTTGTTACTCACCATCTGAGTTGTGATTTCAGGTTCAAGTGTGCATCTCCATGATTGATGTTGCTCCTTCATTTGAGCTTGATTATTGGTTGTTGTTGGCTAACATTTGCTTGTTTTGTAGGCTTTGAGAACAATTCACTTGTGCTTATGGTTTATGTGTTGCATATTGGGTTGTTTGTCTGATATTGACTGTTGTCTGTTTGTCTGGATTTTGTACTGATTGGTTTAGATGTTTCCACAGGTACTTAAGTTGCTTTAAGCTCATTTGAACTTTGCTTTGCTTGCTTGTGGTTGGCATACCATTGAGGTATAATTCCTTGATCTTCATGTAGTCTCGAAGACCTGTCATGATACTTTGGCAGGCACCTGTCTGAAGCCCTCCTTAAGAGGCAATGTTTGTGGTTGTTTAATTTTGTGCCAAGCAGGTAAAGTCCTCTTGAGAGGCAATTGGCAGATAAAAGGGATGTGCAATCCATCCCCTGCTATTCAGTTGTGTCATTCACTTTGCTCACACACCATATGTTGATGCATCTTGAATAAGAACCCAAGATCTTGTTGTGTCAGTCATGTGGAGAAAAGTTCCCTCATTCTGAACTCCCACACTTTCTATTTTGAGTCAAGCTCTCCCAGGCCAGGGATAAGAGCTATGAGGCATAACCCTCATCTCCCATTTCATCTGCTTCACCCTAACTCTCAATGTTAGGGTTAAGAGCTAAAAACACCCCATTCCAGTTGGCTCGTTTCTACAACCTAGCCTTGTGTGAGCCAATTGTTTGCATATAGTGTGTGTGCTTGCTTTATTGTGCTTGTACTTGTTTGATTGTGCTGTTTAGGCTAGCTTGCTTCCTGTGCAAGTTAGGATAGAGACCTCAACTTATGGATCGTATGCATGACAACTTCTAGGCTCGAGTCGTAGTCTCCCTAGTAGCTTGTTATCTCCCTAGTCTCTGGTTAGGATAGAAGTTCTTTCCCTGTTTAGGGGAACTACGTCGCCCTGATCCTCATACCAGATGAGGTACGTAGGCAGAAGATGAGTTGATCTCTCCGGGCGCCCTTTGTCTTTTTCAACCATTTGTGTGTGTTTGGAGTCTGACGTAAGTCCAGCGATTGGCAGTCGGTTTCCTGTGTGTGTTTGCTTGTTGGAGTCTAACGTAAGTCCAGCGATTGGCAGTCGGTTTCCTGTGTGTGTTTGGAGTCTGACGTAAGTCCAGCGATTGGCAGTCGGTTTCCTGTGTGTGTTTGTTGGTTCGGAGTCTGATGTAAGTCCAGCGATTGGCATTCGGTTTCCATGTTTGCCTGTTTGTGTGGAGTCTGACGTAAGTCCAGCGATTGGCACTCGGTTTCCTGTGTGCGTTTTGTTTGGCGTGTGTTAGCCGAGCTACGAGTGCTCTGATTCTTCTCTGGTCAGAGAAGATACGTATGCATAGGATGCGACATCCTAGCGAGCACGTTTCCCCTGTCCCGAACTACGTCGACTCTTATGTCTGTGCTTGACAGACTACGTAGGCCCAGGATGCGATATCCTGCCGAGTCCCGTTTCTTCCGTCTTTCTGTGTTTCCTTCCAGCCTTGTGTAGTGTTTGAGCAGTCTTTAGCAACCTTTCTTCTATTCTTTCTGAACATGGATCCCGTCGAGTACGACAGATGCGTAGGGGTGCTAATACCTTCCCTTCGCATAACCGACTCCCGATCCCATCTTTCTCTGGTCGCGAGACCATGTCTTTTCCAGGTTTACTTCGAGCGTTTCCTTTCCCTCCTCTGGGATAAATAACGCACGGTGGCGGCTCTGTTGTTTCGTTTTCCCGCCGGTTTTTCGCGTAATGCGACAATATGATGTCAACAAATTGCAAGAAGAATGGGATCAAAAAGCCTCTCGAGCAAGATGCCCCATTGAGTTAAACATGGTGACTTTGAACCAAAGAAATCACCATGATCCGAATTTTGAACTTCACTAATCTAAATTACAAGCCAATTTACCACAGGTTTTGGATCTAAACATGTTTAATCAAGTCTCCATAAGTTAAATGACTCCTAAAACGCATGATTTGGCTGAGTTTTGATGGTTTACAAGTCACACTTTTCACACATCATGAGCAAATTCGTTTTGCACGAATTGAGCATCATTTGGCACATATGAGATCACCAACCACTTCCCTATAAATAGAGCAACATGTTTGCTTAATTCACAAGCTTTTGAGAGCAAAATAACCCCTGCTTCACTCTTAAATTTTTCTAGAAAATTGAGTTATCGTGTTTTGAGTTCCAGTTTGTTTCAATCCAATTTTTGGTTTCCATTAGCACCTTCGATCTTCTAAGAATCTTTTACAACAATTCCTAAGCTCTAAGACCTTCTGAAGTTCCCTGGCCAGATCGAGCTTCATCAACTTCTGACACCATTTGGACAAGGTAGTTTTGAGTATCATTTGAACTCAAACAAGTCACCACAATGTAGTTTTTCACTCTCTGATGCTTTTCCCTAACTTATCTGATGTTGATTGATTATGTTCATCATTTAATTTAATTTTTCGTGGCTTGCTTGTTGCTGAAACTTCTCTGAAATTCCCCTGCCCAGTTCAGATAAATGAATTTTGAGCATGAGGTTGAATTCGTGATGAGGAGGCGATCACATTGGTGGTAGTCTCATGCTCTGAATTTACAAAACGATGAAACTCCGATGAGGGATCATCAGGGAAGATGACCAGAGTTATCTCAGGTCATATGAGTTTGCATACACATTGACAATTTGAAATGTTCTTATGGTTCCATTTTGAATTAGATCTTGTATTTTATTTTGATTAATTTCCATCGTGCGCCCTAGCTTGAGGATTATTGGATTTGCCACGTCAGTTAATAAGGTCAGATCCAACACTTCATATTTTCTTTGATTTTATTTCTTTTTCCTTTTTTATTTTAAATTGCATTTTCTTTTAAAATTCATAAAAAATTCATCTTTCATCCAAAAACTCCCAAAATAATTTCTAAAATTTTCTTTTATATTTCTTCATCTGATTTTTATTTTTCTACATTTTAGTTTCTTGATTTTCTATTTTTATTGAATTTTCTCTTTTCTCATTTGTTTTAATTGGTTTAAAAATACTTTTAGGCATTTAAAATTTCTGAAAAATTTATTTTATATCTCTTATTTTATTTCCAACCTTCCATAATTTTCTTTGTCATTTATTTGGTATTTTGAAAGGCTTTATGGATTTTCTCTTTTATTTCCCTTTTCAAATTCATTTTAAAAATATTTTTGATGCATTTTATTTTATTTCTTTTGCATGTTATGTTTGTTTGATCTTTGTTGACTTCTTATGGCCTTGGATCATGGTTGTTTTGATCATATGTCTCATCAAACTTAATGAATCTTGGGTGTTGATGGGGTGAAAACCCTAATCCACCAAAATGGATGATTGATCTTGAATGATGACTTAATCAAGCATTTGATCCAATTTGGATTTGGTCTCTCTTGTCTTCTTATTCTTCATCCATTTCTCTTCCTTTTCTCCTTGATCAATTGGATGGTTTGTGTCCATCTTGTTCATGATGTGTGGATTGGTACTTGATGAAGTTTCATCATTTCAAATCTACCTCCTAATTGATCATGGACCATTTAAGGTACTTTGGATTGATGCATAAGTTTGTCCTAAGTATCATGAAGTATTGATTGAGGTAATGGACCACTCTCCTAGCATTTGTGCTTGATCAACCCTCTTTTCTTTTGTGTGTGGTATAACTTTAGGAGAATGATTTACATATCATTTCTCTAGCATGCATTAACACAAATATTATTATTGACCGGCCTCAAATAGTTGTGACTTCTACGTAAGTCCAATTACGATTGCTTAACATAGCACTAAATTTGTCCTGAAAGTAAGTCATTTTCATAAGTGAGATTGTAAGTCTCCTACTACTCATGGTATTGTGTGAAAAATATTATTTCCTTTTCACCTAAGAGAGTTAGTGACATACTTGTTGATTTTATCCAAGTTGGAGCCCTTCTCATGGTAATTTAAAGGTCCATGTTTTCATACTTATGGGTGAATAGTTGAATGTTCTCCAAAAAAATTACAAATCATCTTTCTATTCTTAATTAATAACATAACTTACTAACATATTATTATATTAACTTTACTTTAATGTCATTTATCGTATGCTCTTTATTTTTTACTATTTACTTTCTGCTTTTATTTTAGCATCTCATATCATATTGCTTGTGCTTACGCTCTTTTTCCTTGGTACATTTAGACTTCTTTTTTTGAAGATATTAATAAAGGAAAAATCCCCTAAAAATTGGTTCTCTTGATTCATGGACTTGAGGTTATTATCCTTAGCAATTTTGTGGAGTTATGGACTTAGAAGTAGGACCGTGACCCTTGCTTTAGGACTTTGGGATTCATCTGGTACCTTTGACTTTGGGTTTCTTTTAAAGAGTTGGATTGGTTACTTTGATTTCATCTAATACATGGATTATTCTTTTCTTATTTGGCTTGCTTGAGGCTTAGTCCAAAGGAGAGAATTATTGCTTGACTTATCTCATAAAGCTTGCTATCTCTTGGTTATATCTTTCCTCCCTAGCTTTTACTTTATGTTCTAGGATAGTCTCTCCATCTCCTCCTCTTCTTTAATTTTCAAAATCTTCTCTCTTCTTTTCAAAAACCTTCTTGTTTTCCAAATTTAACCACTTTCTCAATAAACCTTAACTTTTGTCAAGTGATTTTCAAAATATTTTTCTTAATAAATGTTACTACATCTTAAGCATATTCAAACCAATTTCAAAAGACTTAAAAAAATACACAACTCATTCAAACTATTTTGAACACACTCTCCTCCAAACTGAACCAGGGTTTTGAACAGACTGGCCACAAACCAAGTTGAGATTTTAAACCGATCAGATCTTGAACCAAAGTAAAATTTTACACATACTGAGCTTACGAACTGAACGGTAACATAGAAACTAAATACTCAAACAAAGCTTTTAACAAGTTTAGCTTTGAACACAAACAAAAACTCCATTAAGGATAAATTATTCAACCAAAAGAAAAACAATTCATGGTGAATTTACAATAACACTCTTTTCTAGAATACAAAACCTCACTTAAACAGAAAAGCTTTCTCGAAGCGCTACCGTTAAATTAAAGTGAGAGAAAGTAGAAAGTAGAAAGTATTATTAGAGATAGATAGAAGGAAGTGAGATAGAAAGCTCATGCTTTTAGATGTTGAAATATGAAGGGAGTGGCCTCTATATATATGCTAGAGGTTTGCACAAGAAAGGAAAGATCCATGGGCCAAGATAAATGTTCCAATTCATTGGCTCATAGGCCCAATCGACTGAGAGCCCTTAATAATCAATTGCAAAGGCTCAAAATAGAAAAATGTATATATAAATGTTTCCATTTATTAAGATGTTGTCGCAATCGTTTTTGGACAACGTTTTCACTTACCAAACGGATTGGGTAAATGCTTCAATTGATAGGACAAGTCAAACATTTCTTTACAATGTTATGACAGGTCCTAGTTCAATTAGCTGCCCTCCAAAATTCTTTTGGGTTATTTACTTTGATAAATAAGGTATTTAAAACATGTTTTAGTGTGTGTGTGTGTGTGTGTGTGTACGTGTGTGTGTGTGTGTGTGATTTAGCCATATTTCTTTACGAAAAACCTTGTGTTTTTGTAACATACCAAACACTTAGACGTGATTGGGCAAGCTTTCACACTTCCTCTCTTTCACACTTTGAAGATTAAAGAGATTTTGAATAAACATATCATATAATCACTTGCTTGAATATTCTTGAAGATGAGGCTTGAGATAACTTCAATTTGAATTTCATCACCAGAGGATGTTTCAGTGTTCATTAAACCCTAATTCATATGTTTACATTATTAACCACTTGCCATACTTGCTTGACTTGATGCTTTAAGTTTTATAAAAGGCCGTGTCTTCATAAGTGAAACCAATTTTTCACTCAAGTTGTCATCCAATTTTTCATCATCAAAGTCTCATAATCAAAAGCTCATCATTAATAACAAACCATTATAGTCATCTTTAGCTTAATCACTTCTTTGAATAACCTATAAAATATGGTTTCACAATGCTTGTTGACATAGAGTGATGATAAGCCTTATATGTATGTTTCTTTGTCAAATTGGATATCCTCTCTTATTATGGGAATGAGATGCTTATAGAGGCTCATTGGGTATGGGCTATAGAAATACAAAGTTTCTTGCCCTAGACTAACGACTAAGAAATATGGTCATTATATGGTCATGGATTTGATCCCCCACTAAGATCCTTTAAGGAATTTTAATTGCAAAAAAACATATTTCATTGGTTTTGAAAAATAATTGACAGATAAAATAAGTTTGAGTTTATTATATCTAATGTGGATTGCTTGTTGATGTGTGTGAACTGCAAGTACACGGTTGTGTCAACTAATACAAAAGTTTAATCCCATAGAAAGATGTGTAATTACCAAATTATATCTCAAGTATGCTAATCTAACGCAAGTGGTTTTTTTTATGCAGACTGAAAAATAAAGTTTTAACAGTTAATATAAAACATGACTAGGAATTATGATTTTTCCATCTAGACTCACTTTTACGATTTGTGTATATTTTGAATTACGAGAATGTCTAAGAAATATTTATAGAAAATAATATAAATATGTGTGTCACCCACTTTCGTGGCGTGCGCATATCAACTTAGTTGTTTAGTAACTCACTGTTGGATGTTGACTCGTTATCTTTTGATACATGAATGACATGTCTATTGACTTTGCTTTCGCAATCGTCATAGATGTGAAAATTGTACTAGAGTTATAAAATAAATAAAGCCTAAACTTCTTATAATTTCAAAGACATAGTTTTGTAAGAACAAGATTTTGTGTCTACAATTCATCTCTAAAGTTTTGATGATAACAAAGGATGAAACAAATTGGTACCCCTAACATAACCTATCTAAGTGTGCAGGACTCTAATCGAAAAAGGGTCAGATAGACATATATCTGATATACACGTAAGTCCAGAATGACCACTTAGAAGTTATTCAAGAAGAGGTTCTGACTCTGAACAAAAGGAAGTGCACAAAGCTCTACGAAGAAAGAGGTATAAGACGCTCTGAGTCTGAACAGTGCAGTCTAGGATCTGATGATTTTTCACTCTGAAGAAATTACTATCAGAAAGACATCAAGAACCTTCGAAGTCAATCAGCTCTCAGCAACTATCTGAAGATACACACGCTGAACAGAAACATTTGAGCTCTGCATACTCTAACTCAGAACGTTCACCAAGACTTAGCTGCAAAGTCTTCCGCTTTTAGAAAGAATCTATTTTTGGAAGAGAGTTAATGCACTCCAAAACTGCTATGGAAAGGACAAAGACATTAATTACATTAAAAGTCCATCATTGCCAAGATTTCCTCATCCAACGGTCTCTTCATCAGATTTTTATATAAAGGATGGATCATCTTCATAACAAAATAACGAAGCACACAAGAACATTGCAAACTAATCTCAAATCTCTTTTATTCTTGTTCATTCTCCTTCACACGAGTTACTGCTCTTAGTGTCAATGTTTTCTGTTCTCATATTGTGTAACCTTTTCTTATCTTGAAGCACTGAGCACATTACTGTATTTTCACTACTTGCTGAATTTTCCTCAAGTGACTTGTGCAGTCTGTAAACTTGAGAGGGCTAATAGATCTTTATCCTCTTAGACGCTTTTTGTTGTAATCTTTCAAGATTAGTGGATTAAGTCCTTGTTAAAGGCGAAATCACCTTGGCCGGGTGGACTGGAGTAGGTTTGAATTTCAAGCGAACCAGAAAAAACTTATGTGTTGTTAGTATTATTTTTCGCGTGTGTTTATTTGCAAAAGTTTTTATTATCTGTGGAAAAAATTCAAACCCCCTTTCATGTTTTTCTCTACTTCAATTGGTATCAGAGCTTCGGATTTGTTATTGATTTTCTAATCAAACACTTATTAGTGTAGAGAGATCCAGCGTGAGAAAAACATTATGACCAACACCAATGAAAGAGACAGTTATAATGCCAAACCTCCCATTTTTTATGGAGAAAAGTTTGATTACTGGAAAGACAGGATCAAAAGTTTCTTTCTGGGTTATGATACTGACCTATGGGACATAGTTACTATTGGCTATGTACCTCCTGTATCTAATGTCGGTATTGTTATTTCCAGAAACAAAATGACTGATGACCAGAAGCATGACTTTAAAATTCATCACAAAGCCAGAAAAATATTGTTGAATGTCATTTCATACAATGAATATGAAAAGATCACCAATAGGGAAACTGCTAAAGAAATACTTGACTCCCTAAGGATGACCCATGAAGGCAACTCACAAGTCAAAGAGACAAAGGCTCTGGCTCTAATTCAGAAGTATGAAGCCTTCAAAATGGAGGACGATGAAGCTATAGAGGTAATGTTTCTAGACTTAAAACTTTAATTGTAGGACTCAAGGTTCTGGATAAAGGCTACACAACTGTAGATCATGTTAAAAAGATTGTCAGAAGCCTACCAAAGAAGTGGAGACCTATGGTCACTGCATTGAAACTATTAAAGGATCTAAACAACATAAGCCTGGAAGAACTCGTCAGCTCCCTCAGAAGTCATGAGATAGAACTTGAGGAAGATGAGCCCAAAAGAAAAGCAAATATGTAGCTCTGAAGTCCAGATCTGAGAGACGCAAACCAGAAAGGAACAAAGCCCTCCAAGCTAAAAAAGATGATGACGACTCTGAAAAAGACGATTTTGGCGATGAGGAAGAGTTATCCCTTCTAACCAGAAGAGTAAAACAACTCTGGAGAAAAGGAATAACAACTTCAGAAGACTAAGACCCAAGGGAGATCGCTCAGAATCAAATTCCAGAGGAAAATCAAACAAAGAGGTAACATGCTATGAATGTAAAGAACCAGGTCACTATAGAAACGAATGCCCAAAGCTTAAGAAAGAAATCTCCATAAGAGAAGGGTTCAAGAAAAATTCCTTCAAACTAAGAAGGGACTCATGGTCACCTGGGATGACTCTGAATCTGATGCCTCAGAATCAGACTCTAAAGAAGAATAAGCAAATGTTGACTTCATGGCTACCACATCTGGAAGCTCATCAGAAAGAGAATCCAATCCTGAAGAGGTATTTTCTTATCTGTCTTATCTGACCTTGAATCTTGCCTATCTGAATCTCTAAACTCATATTAGAAACTTCAACAAAAATTTAAAGCCTTAAAAAGGGTTCTTGAAGGAACCATTGAAGAATGTGATAAGCTTGAGATAAAAGTTTCTGAATTAAAAGATGAAATTCTGATTTTGGAAAGAGAAAAAGAATCTACAAATAAACAATGTATAAAACTTGAAGAAGCTTTATCTCAAGCCCCACAGACTTCTAACACAATTATATATGAATATGAAAAGGTTTTTCAAAAGTTTCTGAAAAATGGGATAGAAAGAAGCAGAATTGGTCTCTATGATTTATGGATTCAGTCAAAATAAGAAAATAGGAATAGGATATGATTCTGATGAAGGCAGACTCATATCTTCTGCAGATGATAAACCTAAATCCCCATTTTCTTATCACTACACACATGCACAAAAACAAAATTTTACTAATGCTAGAAAACCCAAGGTTTCAAGAGACTTTGGGATAACTAATCACAAAGGATCCAAAAGATTATTGGTACCAAAGGATAAAATAGTTTATGTTGCAGATATCCTATGCAGCAGAGTTAAGACAACAACCATGGTACCTGGACTATGGATGCTCGCGACACATGACGGGAAGAAAGCATATGTTCCAAAGCCTAGAACTTAAAGATGTTGGCTTCGTAGGTTTTAGAGGAAATCATAAAGGTAAAATCAGAGGATCCAGAACTATTGGTAATTGATCTCTTCCCTCTATATCCGATGTTCTCTTTGTAGAAGGATTAATGCATAACCTGATATCAATAAGTCAATTAAGTGATAACGGTTATGATATAATATTCAATCAAAAAACATGTAAAGCAATTAATCAGAATAATGGAACAGTTTTATTCACTGGCAAGAGGAAGAACAACATCTACAAAATTAATCTTTCAGATCTAAAAGATCAAAATGTAAAATGTTTAATGTCTGTAAACGAAGAGCAATGGGTATGGCATGGACGCTTGGGCCACATTAGCATGAGAAGGATTTCTCAGCTAAATAAACTCGAGTTAGTTAGAGGTTCCTAAACTGAAGTTCTCTTCAGATGCTCTGTGTGAGGCATGCCAGGAAGGAAAAATTTCAAAACTTATTTTAAAAAGAAAAATGTTGTTTCTACCTCTAAGCCTCTAGAACTTCTTCACATTGACCTGTTTGGACCTGTTAAGACAGCTTCAGTCAATGGAAAGAAGTATGGACTGGTCATTGTTGATGATTTTAGTCGCTGGACATGGGTAAAATTTCTAAAGCACAAGAATGAGTCACACTCTGTATTCACTAGCTTCTGCTCTAAAGTGCAAAATGAATTTGACTCTAGAATCATCAGAGTCAGAAGTGATCATGGTGGAGAATTTTAAAATAAGTTCTTTGAGGAACTTTTTGATACAAATGGAATATCCCATTATTCTCCTATCCTAGAACTCCACAACAAATGGGGTTATAGAAAGGAAGAATATGACACTCTAAGAAATGGCCAGGACCATGATTAACGAAACAAATGTGGCTAAGCACTTTTGGGTTGAAGCAGTAAATACAACGTGCTATATTCAGAATAGAACCTCTGTAAGACCTATTCTGGAAAAGACTCCTTATGAAATGTGTAAGGGAAGAAAACCCAAAATTTCTTACTTCCATCCTTTTGGATGTTCCTGTTTTATTCTTAATACTAAAGAACATCTGAACAAGTTTGATTCAAAAGCACAAAAAGGTATTATGTTAGGATACTCAGAGTGCTCTAAGGGATACAGAGTATACAACATAGAAACCAAAATTGTGGAAGAATCAATACATGTCAGATTTGATGATAAGTTTGACTCTCAAAAGTCAAAGCTAGTTGAAAGCCTTGCAGATCTGGAGATAACTCTTGCAGGTTCTGACGAAAAGACTAAAGAATCTGAGGAAACTGAAAAGCAAAATCAGAGAAACAACTGAAATCTCAACTATCCAGAAAAGATCAAGAAATCGTCCAAACATCTCTGAAGATTGATTCTGGGAAACAAGGATGAACCTGCCAGAACAAGGTCTACATTCAAAGTATCTGAAGAAACCCCTATGGGATTAGTATCTCTGGTTGAGCTTACTTCATGTGATGACTCACTTCAAGACAATAACTGGATTCTGGCAATGAAAGAAGAGCTTGATCAATTCACTAAGAACGACGTCTGGGATCTGGTTCCAAGGCCAAAAGGAACCCACATTATTGGAACAAGATGGGTATTCAAAAACAAACTAAATGAAAATGGAGAAGTAGTCAAAAACAAAGCATGACTGGTAGCATAAGGTTACAGTCAACAAGAAGGCATTGACTACAACGAAACCTTTGCTCCAGTCGCCAGGTTAGAATCTATTCATTTACTTGTATCATTTGTTGTAAATCATTCCATCAAATTATATCAGATAGATGTTAAGAGCACATTTCTAAATGGTTATATCTTAGAAGAAGTGTATGTTCACCAACCTCCAGGTTTTGAAAATCCTAAATGTCCATAACATGTTTTTAAACTGAAAAAATCTTTGTATGGTCTAAAGCAAGCTTCTAGAGCTTGGTATGAAAGACTAAGCACCTTTCTTCTGGAACATGACTTTATTAGAGGAAAGGTTGATTCTACACTTTTCTGTAAAGACATAAGAAATGATCTCATAATATGTCAGATATACGTTGATGATATAATTTTGGTTCAGCTAATCCCTCTGTTTGTCAAGAATTCTCTGAGTTAATGCAGGCAGAATTTGAAATGAGTTTGATGCAAGAGCTAAAATTCTTTCTGGGAATTCAAATTAATCAAGCTTCAGAAGCCACATATATACCAAATTAAATACATAAAAGACATTCTGAAGAAATTTGAAATGTAAGAATGCAAACTAGCAAAGACACCCATGCATCCAACCTGCATTCTAGAGAAAGAAGAAGTAAGTCAAAAGGTTTGTCAGAAGCTCTATCATGGTATGATAGATTCTCTTCTCTATCTGACGGTTACACTGCCAGATATTCTTTTTAGTGTATGTCTTTGTGCCAGATTCCAATTGGGCCCAAGGGAATCTCATTTAACAGCAGTTAAGAGAATCCTAAGGTATCTGAAGGGAACATCTAACCTTGGCCTAATGTATGAGAAAACATAGAGTATAGACTCTATGGATATTATGATTCAAATTATGCAGGAGACGAAATGGAACGTAAAAAGAAACATCTGAAAAATCTTCATTGGGCCAGTCAAGGGATCAATCTTACCTGGAGTAAAAGACAGTCACCATTGCACTTTGTACTGCAGAAGCAGATATATATCAGCTTCATTATGCACTACTCAGATGCTCTGGATAAAGAATCAACTATAAGATCTTCAGATATATGAGAGTAACATTCCTATCTTCTGTGATAATACTGTTGCCATTTGTTTAAGTAAGAACCCTATACTACATTCTAGAGAAAATCACATAGAAAAAATATCATTTTTATCAGAGACTATGTTCAGAAAGGGGTAATTTCTTTAAATTTAGATACAAACCACTAATGGGATGATATCTTCACAAAACCCCTTGCTGAAGATAGATTCTCATTCATTATGAAACATTTAATAATTGAAAATTGCCCAGAATGAATCAACGTGTGCCCCATCTAAAATGGAAAAATAGGCTCTGACTCTGATACTTCTACCAGTTAGAAATCATTTGAATCAGAAATCCTCAGGATCTAATCTTTTGGTATTCCTTAAGATTAGATAGATCAACATGTGGTTTCTCTTGTGTCTGGATTTGGATCTTCTAGACACCTGTCTAGCAGAAATCAAGAGACAGACCCTTAAGATCCTCGAGCAGTATATTGATTTATGGATTAGACATCCATCATTAGCTGTAATAAATTTCTCCCATGGCGTGTCAACTCTTTTTCGGTGCCATCATTAATTTTAACTATTCCTTTTCAATCTAACGTTATCGTTTTGCAGTGTCCTTCTTATGTATTTATAGTTACCACACGTCACACTTTCACATCTCACTCTATCCTACACAAACTCTCTCTCTCGTCAAGCATCCTAACATCCTCAAACATTCTTCAACAACTTCATCTTCTTCATGGGATTCCCAGCACACAATCAGTGTATAATACTCACACAAATGGAATCAATGGAAAACCTCCAAATTCTTCCCAAATAAAAAACCACTGACAACAACTGTGGTATATCCCCTCCATCTTCAAAGAAACCAAATTTTGGATCGTGAACCATGTCAACCTTGCCACTCTGTTTGACAAGCTTGAAA